>NC_056737.1:617018200-617140700 GCF_019279795.1 Protopterus annectens
GCAAGGCAGACCTTGTTAAAACATTTTTAAAATTCTCCACACAATTTAGTAATTGTTCACTGCAGATATTTAGATTATCTCCAGTGCCATAAATCCTCTAAAGAATTCCCATATAAACAACTTGTAGTTTCTAAAGCAGCAAATCTGAATGTTTTGCAGCAATTGTACCATATATTTTTGGATCTTATATGGATTATTTATGATAAGCCATTCTCTCTGTCTGTTTTTGTTGATATATTAAGGTATACTTTATGCCTTGAAAGGGTCATTGATGGGGATGCAACAGTTGATTTTATCGAATGTAATTATGACAACAGCCAGATCCAGATTTGCATAATAATAAAATCTGGTGAAAAACAATGAGGTTATGAATAAATACACATACTACCCCCAAAGCTGAAGGTTGATGTGAATGCATGACTTCCTCAAAACAAAAAAATCATTAGAATATGTCACTGGATTTTGGAAATACAGCCTTTTATATACAGGGGAAAAATAGGTAACAGTGGTCAGTAACATGATCATGAGCTACCAGGAAATGACCATAACTACAGGTAAATCAGGAAAAGATGAACAGTGCCCACGGTTTACCCAAGAATAGCTGTAATTCCATTTCTTAGCAGTAAGAGCAAGAGAGATACAGAAAAATACAGATCAGTTACTTTGACTAAAGTAGTTTGAAAAATTAGATTTTTGTTTACCTTTCTTTTGGATTTTGAGTAAATACTTAACCTAAGGACTTTGCATGAAAAAAGTAGAGCAACATAAACAGCTAAAACAACATAATACAAAATGCATCCAAAACAAGTAATATGACTATTTTTAAAAATAGACTCTGCTAAGAAGCTAACATTCAAGGGAGGTCTGGAAATGCGCCTCTCTTGTTTTCCTGCTTATACCAGGAAAGGTAGTAAATTCCAAAATTCGAACACATGCCTAATGTATCAGATTGATTTTCAGGACTGATTAGCAGTCCCTCACCTGATAATGTAAGTGGCCAGCTAGATTATAAAGCAACAACATCCCCTTTGGATAGTAAACTAATGTTTCAAAGACAAACTGGTTATGATCAAAGATCAGATCATAATCCACTGTGATGTGCACCTTTTAAATCTGTTATGAATGTGCTCTTGTGCTAAAGAACACACAGCAGCATCTGCAAGGGTGTCTGCCAAAAGCCACACTATCTGAAAACAAAGAGGGATGCTTTATTTTTGTTAGTGAGGGGGGGGGGGTCATCAAGTACCCTCTGTCCATTAGCATTATCTCAGAATACTTTGCTTCTTTAAAGGTTGGACCTGCAATGCTTCAAGCTCATTGCGAGATTGCAGATACCAACATTGTAAGAAGACACTTTGTCTTCATGCCAACAGCAGTGGCGGCTAGTGACGTCAAAGCAAGGAGGGCAGCAGGAAGCAATTGAATGGGTGGGGCTAACTGTAATGGGGTGAGACTCTAGCTGGTCTATAACCATTATCAGTAATCAAACAGATGTGGTCATTCACTTTTGTCCAAAGACTGATTCAGTATGTGCACACTCATTATAGGCACTTTACTAACTATATGCAACTCAGATGTCTGTGAGGCTTAGATAAAGGAGTCCATGGCCCACCTGTTGAGCTTGAGTCCCCCTAGCAGTTCCCTAGTGTCCTGGCCCACACCATCCAGTTAGACTATTTCTTGCTTTTTCACACTTTATCTTACATTTTAAGTCCCCCCTTGGTTTTAACTCACCCAAACTGGCCAAGTCTCAACTGTAATAAGAATGGAGGCTGTAACTGAATTAAACCAGGGTTGTAGGGACTGACAGACCCCCATAAGTCATAGGGTTCTAAATGTCCTAAGATGCATCATAAGAATTTTACAGCCTTTGATTTAATTATGGCTTGACTAAAAATTCATGACTAAGGAAAGAAATTCCATTTTATTTTTTTCCTTTCAAGGAAAAGCAAACTGTGTCTGAAGTTTAATTAATGTTCAAAGCTAACAAAATGGTAGTTACCCAATACATTGAGACAAATGCAAAGATGTATAAATCCAATCTGGAAATATTGACTGCCTGCCTGACACTCCAAAAAATGGATGGCTTCCTTCTGCATATCCCTCTGGTGTTAGATTGGGATGAAAGCAAAACACAAATAGCCAGAAGCATATATTATATTGCTGAGGATATGGCATAAAAAAACACATGGATAAAACCCACACGGAGACAGGGAGTACATTCAGACTGTACACAGAAGGAATCATATTCAAAAACTCAAGCAGAAAAACAAGCACTGTTAGACAGCAACACTACTTGATGCAACACTCCGTCAGTGGCCATCTGCTATCATACACATCCTGCCCAGACTACCACAGAGAGGCACTTAGAAGAGTGTTTGTGATGGAAAGTGAAAACAATTATGGACAACTTGCTACTTTTTATATACACTAGCACCCCTCTCCTACAAGCACTCAGCCGGACAGGCCATCTCTACACTCATCAATTACAGTCACTACATTGAACATGCACACTTTAAACATTCAGATGTGTTAAAAATACAGTAAAGTATTCAATATGACTTCACACAAATGCACACTGCTACTATAAAGGCAAAAGAATGACTGCTTAACATGAAAAAAATAGTGGCAATCATTTTCATCCACAGACAACACTTGTGGAATTTATCCTAGCTCACTGCTGTTGAAAATGTGCAACACATTGCAATCCACCGCGTACATCTCAACCTCTTATCTCAAGAATCAAAGAAAAAGTTAAAAAGTAATATTGCACAAAGGACCAAAATCAGTGTCAGTCATTGCCTTTATATTAGAAACTTGCTAAAATAACAGAATCTGAGGCTTTGCATTAGCATACTTCCTTGAAAGCTAGTAAGTCTGAAACTCTCTGTCATTATTTACTGACTGCAATGTTCATTGATGTGTCAGCAAAACCACAAACTTTAAGAGGAATAGATCAGTATATGATGCAAAAAAAAAAATCGGACATTCTACAAAATCAGGAATAGTTGAGAGCATCTGTGCTCTCCCAGAAATATACACACAAAATGTAATGTGCAACACACTGCACACCCCCTAATACTTCTAACATCTTAGGTCAAAAATTAAAGAAAGCTACACAGGACCAACACCAGGTACAGTGCTTGCAAATGAAAGTATGTCAATATGGTTTGATTACATTTATATAAATGCATGAGTGCCAGTGTCATAAGGGATAATTTAATAAAGTTTTTTTGTTAAAAAAACAGGCGGATATTTGTTTGCATTGGTATGCTTTTTCTCAAGGCTGTTAGTCTGTGGCTCAAATGTCTTTCATTATTTAGAGGCTACAATACCTACTGATTTGACTTACCACACATCTTACAAAGCCATTGATCACAATATGAGGCTAAATCAGACCCCCCCCCCCTTACATGCATATGTCTACACACAGGAGTGCATATACTCTTTAAGTACTTACGTTTCTACATGTTGACAGTCGCATGCAAAATACCTGTAAAAAATATTCCTCTGCTCCTGACTCTGCACTTGCCTGTAAACTTCTTCCTTTCAGTCTCAGGATGTCTTAGTCACCTAAGCTAATAGGAAGGGCTCCTTGCTGCATCCTACAGCAACCAGATGATAAGCCTCTTCAACAAAATTTCTTACATCCTCATGAACTACCACAGTGGGTGGCATAAACTTAATTCCAGGCTGTTTTAAAAACAGCCCGCCAAGCAGATTAAGTTGCTGTTTTTTTGGTTTGGATGTCCTTGGCACAAAGACAAAGCTGATTACTTTTAATTTCAAAATAAGTGACATTCTGTATTTGAGTTTTTTTTTTTATTTTAACTGTTGGGGCAACAGCCCAGCAGCCAGTGTTATGACCTGTCCTTAGCCAGCAGGCTGATTTGTTTTCCTTTCCATCTGGTAGTTATGATCTGTGTTAGTCATTATCCATCTATATTTGTCCATTGCATATTTAACAGTGCATGGTGGCACAAGTACGTATTACGAAACTGTGTTAAGTACTTAACTAAAGCATAGTACTACATATCCCCTTGACAGACAGTTACTTTCATTGATCTGATAGTCAGTGCTAGATTACCTGCCTGATGGGCCTGGATCTGAAGAGTATGAGAGGCCTATTTATTTGATGTGACAACAGCACAGCATTTAACTAAGGTAAGAGAATACACAGCCTCTTGCAGCGCCATTAACTGCCTTGTTAACTCTGGCCTGCTGATAGGATCTGCTCACCCTTAAGTAGACAAGATATGTGTTAGTGCTACTTGTGCTATGTGATACTGATTGACACTGGCAAAAAATGTAATTCAGCTTTCAAAACTTGAATAGTGGTACTACTCCCAGACTTATTACTTTACAGTAAATATTTGTATAAAAACATATGCTAACTTTTTATTTTGTTGTGGTTTATTGTACTATGCCTCTCTCTAGAATGAATCTTTCAGTATACTTGCACTTACCGTATTAAACATTAATATAATGATGTACACTATCTGTCCACTTATTCAGAAAAAAAGATATATTGACACTCATTAGTAATTTTGCTGCTCTTCACTTAAGTATGATACAGTCTCTTTGGACTGCAGTCTTACACATATTAAAGTAGTACTGTGTGTGTGTGTGTGTGTGTGTGTGTGTGTGTGTGTGTGTGTGTGTGTGTGTGTGTCTGTATATATATATATATATATATATATATATATATATATATATATATATATATATATATATATATAAAATATTGTGTGCACATATGCATGTGTGTATATACGTGTTTTTTCATTCAGAGCTCATCATGTAATCAATGTCTTGTATTTTTTTTATTTCTAGGGTTCTCACATGGACAATGCATTTATAGGCAGCTAAGAACAAAAATATGCTAGAAATCAGTCAATAGATTGTATTCAGATAGCTAAAGGCAGAAAACAAAGACAGAAGAGGTTTTCTGGTTTGGTTCATAGCTGGAATACTTTCAGTAGAATGTGAATGTCCTCCATTTGACTGAGATTTTGTCACCTTCTCTGCTTTGTTCCTTCATCCCAAATACATGTTTATCAGTGAATGAGTTATCCTCTGAATTGACCATAAGTATATGGGTGTATGTCCTGCGATGGACTGGTGTCCCACCCAAGACTGCCTTCTGCCTTAACTCATATTGTTTGCCAAGACAGCCTCCCTCTCTGCTGCAACTCTGAAAGGTGTCGGACAATGAATGAGTGAAGAAAAGAGAGGATGGAAAAAATCAAAAGAAGGAAATTGGGCTGGAGGAGAAGTAAGAGAGTGAGATGGGTCAGGTGTTTAAAGTGTGCATGACAGTGCCACTAAGAAACTGGTGCGGAATGTGGCTCCAGAGTCTGCAGGACATTTGGGGATGCCAGAAGCTATTGCAATTTATCTGAAGTGTTTGTGCAGTGGGTTCCAGACAAAGATATAAGGACATAGCAGGACATGGATAGATGTACAGTGAGAAGACAGAAGGAAAAAAGGGAAACTAGCAGAGAACAGAGAAGGAGAGAGGAATCAGAAAAGAGGGAAGTAAAATAAGTAAAAACAGAGGGGTGTGTATGGATCCAGAGGTGATGCCGGGTTAAAAGAGAATGTCTATTAAATGTGATTATGCCAGGCTAAAGGAAGCAGAATGTATTCTTTCTATGTTTTTTTTTTTCCTTTCCTGTTTCCTGGCATGTTTATTTGCAATGTATGTTCTAGTAAACACTTTTGTTTGTCCAGAAGAATGAGGGTCTAGTTCTCAGATAGGTTTACAACTTCTTTTAAGATAACAGACAAGGATGAAACATCATTGTAAAGTAATGGTCAGTGGAACTTTATACCCAACTGGGATTTACTTCAAGAAGAAACAGAGAGGTGCTTGAGTAAACTGACTGTGTTGGGTGCAGGGTTAACTGGTTTATGACCAGTTTCTGTAGCAACAATGAAGCCATAAAAGAGATGAGGCTATATAATTGTTACTTACTGAAATGTCAAAGTAGAAGTTCTGGACTTGCTGGGAAACATATGTGGGAAAATTAGCTAATTATTTCAAGGTACAATATTACATGTAGCAACTAGTTAGGAAACTTTTATATTTTGAATTAGACTTATTAGACTTTTCTGTATGCATTCTTTGTTTACTGCACTTTAATTTTCCTTGTGTGACCACCTACTTATATTTCTGTGTATTTGTGGTATTTTCTTTAAGTAAAATCCATTTTAATTATCTTCAAGCTCTTGTGGTTGGCACTTATTGAGTGCAAGTACATTTATACACTGTTGCTTAGCTGAGAAGAGAGTAACCATTTACACACTGAGAAATAACAAAATTAAGGGACAGTTCTTTTGGACTGCTTCAACTGACTACTTTTGAAAGAGATATCAACTGGCAAAATAACAGCAGAGAAGTAACGAAGTCCTTGACTTTCCTTAGGGTGGTGGCAGTGCTACCAGGATCAAGATGAAAGCTGTGGGGCTTTGGAGAATTTGGCAGCCTTCCCTGTGTGTGTATGTGAAAAATGCTTTGTGAAAAGTGGTTACTATGGCTAGAGGAGCACTGAGAGACATTAGTTCATGGAGACAGCAGTGTGGCTCTGTAAGTGAAAGTGGACAGTCTAATTTAGTTGTGGAGGTTGGATACCCATACCCAGGACAGTAGCACATATTCCTTCTATGCTCTTAGTGACAAGGTTGTATTGTGTGTATTATTCATTGAAACAGATTAACAACATCTATGTCACATTTGGTTGCAGGGTTGCCAATAGTTCTTCACACTATGATTATAGAAAAGAGCTCAGTACAGCACTAAAGGTAAAGATAACAAAAAACAAGGCCAGCCATATCAAATATATCAGGTGTAGAAGGAATGGAAAATACTGAAAAGTAGATGACAGAGGAGGACAGAGAGATAAAGGAGCTGCTGTTAGTGTGCAGGAGGAAATAACAGGAACTCAGAGAACTAGGAAGCAGTGTTAGATTTTTTATCAGACTAATGAGAATGAGCACACGTGGGAAAGGAGGAAGCTCCATAAGTGATGTGGATTGGAAGAACAGCTGAAGTGAAGTGGGTCAGGAGCTGGCACGTGAGATCTAGGAAGGACTACAGTAGGGATGGTAGGCAGTAAGAGAGACAGAAGTGTTCTAGTGAATGTAGACTCAATTACAAGAAACTTTAGGTGGGCAAGCAAGCCAGGCTGGAGTGGTCAAAAGATATTGAGAACTGCAGCTGAACTACAATGACACCAGACAAGTCAGGAACTGAGAAAACCACTCAAGGATGGGATAAAATGTGCACATGCCACAGTAAATGTGGGCATCAACAACTTGGCAGGTGGTACTACAGAAGAGGCATAGAGAAGGGTGTGGGGGATGACCTGATTTTGCAGAGCCTTTTCAGAAAAGTTGTTTTGAGCTGCTGGGATAAGGAATGATAAACCTGAAGAGTATAACAGTTGGCTCAGAAAGTGGACTGACATGAAGCATGTGTAGGTTATGGGGGAGGCATAATCAATGATGGGCATCACCTCTCTAAATGTGACATTACCTTGCTGAAATCCAGAATACAGACGCTTATCAATGACATTATGCCATTAAGCTAAGTGGAAGCCAAGTAGAGCTCATGAAAGAACTTCAACCACTCACAGGATTCTGTCTTAATAACCAGGCTTCCTAAATAACCCAGGAGGTATAATTACATGAAAGAACTTTTCAGCAATTCACTCAGCAGCAGCAATAATCCAGAGGAATGATGATACTCATAAAGAGTGAGAGGCAATATCTCCATAAACATAACCTCAGTGGCATGAACATGCTTGGAAAAGATACTGAGGGAAAGTCTAGCTGGTTTCCTGACCAACAACAAACTTCAGGATAAGTACCTAAATGGGTGAGTGGAGTGGCTTCCAAGATGGCTGCACACTGATCAATGACATAACTTAAGCTCTACCAGTGGGGAAACAAACTGAGAAACAAATAGGGATATTGTCAACTTGAGTAAAATTCAATTACGGGCTAGTAAGTACACTGCCTGGATGCCAGCAAAGAAGGAACTAACTCAGCCTGAAAGAAAATCAAATAGAAAGAGTAAAGAGAAAATGCCTAAGAATCCTGCACCTCTTAAAATGCAGTTCAAGCTCCAGCTTTGTTGCAAGACATGACTTCCAGTAATCTAGAGGAAAAAAAATAAGTCAAATATGCTCAGAGGTGATTACAATAAATGAAACATTGAAGGAGTATATCAACCCAAATAAGAAACGCCTGGAAAAAATGGAAGCTGCTTTAAATAGATATTCAGATGAGCTGATAAAATTGCAAAAATCACAAGTTGAAATGAAGAAAAAGATGGCTGAGTAGGAGACTGCTGAAGAAGAGATGCTTCAAAAATGGTAGAATTAGAGGACAGAGCATGTAGGGAAAATCTGAGAGCTCCTGCTGTACCAGTGAAACTACAAGAAACAGACTATACATTTTATGAAGTCACAAATACACAAAAGGATTGGTATTCCATAGGAGGAACTGTTAACTGAAAGGGCACACTTGAGTATATGCTCCAGATCTGGCCATGAGAAAGCAGCTAAGACCTTTATTAGTAAAAAAAAAAAATCTGAAATGTTTGATTTTGACAAAACTGTGGCAAAATGGCAACATATTAAACGTTGGAGAAAATAGAGTGTTTGGGGGAAATAATTATTCACTGTACACAAGGCAAAAGAGAAGCAAATTTATTCCAGCAGTCAGGGAATGCATGACATTCAAGCTGCTATATCCAGCTGTCTTCAGAATATTTTTTTCCTGGAGGATCAAAAGTAATTTTTGATTCAGAACAGGTTAAGGAGGAAGTGCAAAAGTTTGTCCAACAAAAAAACTATCCTTCAAGCAGAAGGGGACTCTGCTTCTCATTCTTATGATAAAGCACACAGAGAAACTTTTGCTAGTGAAAACTTTTCCATTGTTCCAAAGGAAAATGCTTGAGAGAGACAAAAGCACATGAGTTGACCAGAAGATTTGGGTGTACCTTGGAAATCAACCAGAATCTCGAGTTGATAGATGGAGATCATCAGGAAGACCAGCAACATAGTAATTAGTGAATAAATATGAGACTGCAAAGCATCAATTGTATTTGTGAAATATGGCTGTACAAGAATGAGTGAAAAGACTTTTGATCACTTTGTTAAACCTGTGGGGAAATGAAAAGCATTTGCTTAACTTCATGTCATTAACGTCTGGAAGGACGCTAAGGAGAGGGGAAGAAGGAAAAAGGTAACTGTAAGTAGAACATTTTCTGTTCCTAATATTTCTATGAAACTTCAGAATATAAACTGTACATTTTATAGTAAAGTATTTTTAATTTTTCCTGTATGTAAGAAAGATACTAAAGTAAACAGTGTGAAGATTGGGGTAGAGAAGGGCTGAAGGCGGCCAGCCTAGTCAAAGAGAATTTGATACATAATTCTATCATTTGTAAATATAAATGTAAAATACAGGCTTGTTTCTTAAATGAAAGAAAACACTGCAAAATGTTGAACTTCAAGATTGTAGCAACATTGCAATCTGCTGTAAGGAAAACTAAGCCAAACATTTCATATCTGTTCTTTTGAAGTAAAAATTATGTCTTGTATACCCTTTTGATCTAGATAGTGGTGCCGAAGAATCTAGCTGAACACATTCTTTCTATTCTTTTAAATTAAGGAATAATTACTAGAGTGTACATGTGAAATGTCTTTTATTGTTGTAGTTTCCTGAGCAGGTGTTAGCTTGCTAAATAATGTAGCCTGTTGGCCTGGAATGTGTGTCACATTGATGTAATGTGTATACTGGGAAAACCTAAGTGTCAAAATGATGTAATCTGGGAGGGCCCAGCAGAGATGTTTGTTAGAGAGTTTAAAAACTATTGTTCAGAGAGAGACTGTAAGCATTTTGATCTTGATATCCAACAGCACTGCCTTATAGTCACTTTATATAAGTAATATCTTAGAAGTATGTTTTCTTGTAGAAATAGCTGGACTATAAAGATTAGACTTAAGTGTTTTTTCTGTTATATCAGAACTTTCCTACTGTATTGTTTTAAGTTTCTGTGTGATCTCTGAATACTTGAGTGGCATTGTGGTGTAGTAGTATTGTCTTGTGTTTTTAATTATTTATTATTAAATATTTTAAAAACCTTTTACCTGTGGCTGGTTTGTCTAGAGACAAGTTAAGCTCTAGAGTACATTGCATATTTATAGAGTTTATTGTACAAGGCCCTCCAATAAGCCTTAGACTGATTAGTCACACTTACCAATTGGATAATACTATTACACAGTAATAATTGGATACCCTTTTGAGGGCCTTTGGGTAGCTGATAAGTATTAGCTGGTGGTGGCAGCAATTACTACTGTATAGTCTGAGTAAAGGGGCACAGCTGGAAAATCTGTGTCAGCCTATCCCAGGCATGTCTGTGAAGTTGTATAAATACTTATCTCAAAGTGTGTGTGGTGTGTCAGCTACCTGGGCAGGGACACAAAGCACTGGTGGGACAGAGAGGGTACTGGAGGTTAGCTTGCCAGCTAGGCTGAGATCTGGACCCTATAGCTGTGCCAGTGCTGAGTCTTATTGGAGACCTAGGGAGCAAGGGAGCAACCAGCCCCAGACTGACTGTGATCTCTGTGTGTACTTAAGGGAAATTGTACTTTACTGTGTGTATTTGTTATCCTTTCCTCTCTTATGAGACACCCTCCTTGGTGTTAGTGGTGAGGATTGAGGCTCCTTGATTGCTGGGCCAGGGCACGGCCGTCACAAACAGATGTCTTTTTTTTCTTCTTCCTTTTGTCTTTATTCTTTTTTAGTATTAAAAAATGTAGGCATGTCAGTGCAAAAGATCAGCTAGACAAAAGTATGTTTAAATTAATAGGCTGCAATTTTTGGTTGTTCAGGTGGGGGATGCAGATCATAATGTAGGTAGAGCTGATATGTTTCCTTTCTTATGCACAGGTGATTGGATTAAGACCCTTGGCTTAACCTAATAAGAACGTTTAAGTGGAAAGAAGTAAATATGACAACACTGAATATAATGAAGTTTTTCCTTTAGCAATATATGTTTTAGCTTGTATTTCAGGCTAAACAGTAGACTGCATCTTTCTTTTTCTCTTGTGTTTCCATGCAGACAAGCTGCTAATAGGGTAATGAAAGACAGAATACTGGTAATGTCAAGGCTAAAAGTTAATAATTTCTGACAGAATGCAAGCTGTTTTTACATCAGTGGGGGATAAAGATAAAAAAGAACAGACACCAATTAGTGTAAGTAGAAGCACAGGCAATAGCTCTCTGCTCTTACCAAGGCTGACCTCAAATTCAGGTCAATTATGACCTGTGTTACTAGCTGTCTTTTGGAAAAATGTTCCTATTAAGAGGGTTAAACTTTATAATTTGAAGAAGTGAATACTTGTATCTGTCTGTATTAAGGTAACAGGTTATGGGAGTGTTGAAAAAGTACATACTTGTATCTGTCTGTATTAAGGTAACAGGTTATGGGAGTGTTCTGAAGGTGTGTTTAATTTTTTGTTTGAGGGTATTTATTAAAACAAAACAGCTTGTAAAATCTGCCAATGTTGATGATAAAACTGCCAAACATTAATGGGTGCATGTATCACGAAAGCTGGAAATAGACATTTAAAAAAACTGCCATATATGTGCAATGACTTCTTACATAATGGGGCACCTTTCATGTTTTCTTGAAATGTAAATGGTTTCACACATATAGATAATAAGGAAAGAATACTTGCAGAGTGCAAATAGCAATGCTACAGAAAACACATTTGTAAAAACCTGAGCATGTGAATTTTCAAAGGATTTTGGGCTGGATATTCTGCAGAATATCATGAGAAAGCAAAACAGGAGTACTTATAATTGCTAGAGGAGCTCCAATAGTGATAGAGGGAAAAATCATAATAGATTTGTGGTAGAAAGGTGCTACTAGCAAGGGATAAGGATTGCAATGGCATATATTTATAGTCCACCTAAAAGTACTATGGAGCTTAAAACATTTTGAGAGAAAGAATCACCTTTTAGCATGGAATATTACTTGACAGTGGGGACTGGAATTTGAGTTGCAATGACAAGGTAATGGGAGTGGCCTATTAGAGAAAATATAACAAGGGTAGATTTCTGAAGAAATTTATGAAATATTTGGTAATGAAACATATGAAATCAGTAGTAGGAACTCAGAAAATTTACATATTATTCGCCAAGGTACAATAACTGAGCTACAGCAGACAAATTATATTTCATAGGAACATATGCATTTAATTGAGAACATTGACACACATCCAGTAATTATTTCAGATCATATACCAAAAATTAATAGCAAGAAAATGCAGGGCAATGAAGTAAAGATGAGACACTGGTGCTTTCCCTACCTACCTGCTAAAAAGAGGAATTTAAGGAATGGGTAGTGAAAAATATCCAGGAGTTATTAGAGAAAATAGAAAGTACTCCTGAAGTTACAGCTAGTGAGTTGGGGAAAAAATGAAAGTGGATTTTAAAAATAGGGTAGAAATAAAAGAAAGAGAGACCTGGTTAAAAAGTAATAATTATTTAGAGGGACTGACAAAAGTTAAAGTACTACAAAATAAGATGAATGTCACAGAATAAGGTGCAACTGCTAAAGAGAAAATAAGGGAGTACCTGGATAATATGCACGAGTTTAAAAGGCTTACTGTTAAGCAACTGTTTTTTAATAACTCCAGAGCAAAAAAAACTTTTGGCACAATGAATTAGGCAACATAAAGTAGAAAGGGTTGTTGCCAAACTTAAGGAGCCTTTAATAAGAAAAATAACCATAGAGCCTTTACAAGTATTAGAGATCATTTGGAAACTTTATGAACATTTGTATAATGCAGAGAAGTGGGGAAATCAAGACAAAGCACAGAAATAAATATCGATGTAAGACTTAAATATGCCAAGGTTACAGTTTAAGGAGGCTCAACAATTAACATTTAAGATAGGAGATGAGATAAAAATTGTCAAGTATAACTGATCTGCAGGAACATCTCCAGGAAGAGAAGGTATTCCAGTGGAAGTTTGGAAGTTAGGAGGGAAGAAAGTGAAAGATCTAGAAGGTTTTGTTTAACAATATTTTAAAAGGAGTAGAGGCACCAACATCCTGGAAAAAAAACTGTGGTGGCTATAATGCCTAAAGACAGTAAAAAAACATCTGATCCGGGTTCATAGAGACCTATTTCAATTTTAAGCAATGACTGCAAAGTGTTTTTGACTATAATGGCTAAAAGAATGGCAAAGGTAATGCCAAAAATTAATAGATATAGACTAATGTGGTTTAGTAGAGGGGAAGCAAATATTTGATAACATTAATAGAACAATGATGATTCAGAGGGAAGCAGAATGTAAGAATATACCACTGTTATTGGTGAGTCTTCATGCAGAGAAAGCATTCAACACAGTAAGCTGCGATTTTATGACTAGGGCAATGGAAACATTTGCATTTCATGATAGGAAAATAAGGTTAATTAGAAGGATATATGAGAGATCAGTGGAAAAAATCAAACTAGGAGGGTTCCTCTCTGATATGTTATATTGACCACAGGAACCAGGCAGGGGTGTCCTCTTTCCTCTTTGCTATTTACATAATATTTAAAACAATTGTCAAAGAAAATAAGGGACTTGGTAATTCAAGGATATAATTGATATGGTGGTCAAGAAACGTCTTTATTTGTAGATTATATTATTTTGTACCTAGAGGAACTAGAAAATGGCATCTTACTGTTGAGGAACATTCTGAAACAGTTGTGTTTTTTTCAAGGATATAAATTAATGATAAAACAAAGACTATAGCTATAAACAATGTACCCACACACAAATTGGTTTAGCAATAACCACATTTATGGGGCTATGATAAAATTAAATATTTAGGAGTATGGATTAAAAATGATTCTGTTATCATAACTAAGGATATGTGGGAAGATACTAAACAAAAATAATACAAAAATAGAGGAACTGGAAGCTCTCGCCTGTGGCTATGGATAGCAAGATACAAGCAGTAATGTTTTTAGTCACTTTAATTTTATGAACAGGACAGGTATATTTTTATCAACCATGGGAGAAGTTGACAATAGTCAACTTGAAGAGTTGCAGGATTTTTATTTGGGAAGAATAGAGGGCAAGAGTCAAGTGGTATAAGCTGATTTCCCAAAAGGACAAGGAAGTTTAAGATTGCCTGATATGAAAACATACAGTGGATATAAAAAGTGTGCACACCCCTGTTAAAATGCCAAGTTTTTGTGATATAAAAATGCGACCATAATAAATCATTTCAAAACTTTTCCCACCTTTAATGTGACCAATAAACTGTACAATTCAATTGAAAAACAAACAAATCTATTAGGGGAAAAATATAAAAAAATAAAAAAATATACAATAAGCTGGTTGCACCCTTAAACTAATATATATATATATATATATATATATATATATATATATATATATATATATATATATATATATATATATGTATATATATATATGTATATATATGTATATATATATATATATATATATATATATATATATATATATATGTATATATATATATATATATATATATATATATATATATATGTATATATATATATATATATATATACGTAACGTTTCTGAATGTGAACTTGTTAATATGTTTAGATCACTTTTATATAAACAAGTTGCCTATGTCACAAGTAGTAATTCAGTAAAGGTGTTTAAAAATGGGTGTGTGGAAAACAAGTCATGACAGTGCAACCTTTTTCAGTTTTCTGACTAAGTTACATTGGAATTTAAAAAAGGAACCCAGCCAGTGTTGGACACCTTGAATTCATTAGATCCTTTGATTCAGTCTGTTACAGCAGACTAATAGACAAACACACAGGAGTAGAAGTGGTGGCTGTATCTATAGTGTATTGTTGTGGCAGGAATGAAAATTAATTCATAAGGGGACCCTCTTAAAGTATATTGCTTACTGTAGTTCCCCAGTCCTGGGAGTTGTAGTTTTTTGAATCTTTGTTTAAGACATTACAAGGAGTAATGAAAAGAGGATCAGCCTATTGGAGAGCAAGTTCTTTAAAGGACCCAATGAGATTGGAAGAGTAGACAGACGTGGCAACTAAGGTTTAACTTCCAGGCTGAGACTGAAATGGATCCATCTGGATCAGTGTTTTACCACAGTTACCAAACTGAATGAATAAATAGCATGCTAGAAATTATAATGTACTTCGTCTGGGATATAATAATTGTAAAGAGGTGTATCACCTGGGTGGATTGACCCTAAAAAGTACATCAAGAGAAAGGGCTTGGTATTGTTTTAGTTGCAGAAATTAACCTCCAGATGAAAACCAAGAAAGATATAGCTAAGTTAGATGCTTGTGTTTATTCTTATAGTATTCTTGGATGAAAAAAGTGGTTAAATTATACCACTATGGATCTCTATTTAGGATAGATTAGGAGTGCTGTGCTCAAGTTTTAGTGCTCATACAGGGATAATTGTATCAGGCTAGTCAAACAGTACAAAAAAGCATCCAGGGAAATAAAGGGAAGGGAGAAAAGTGAATGTAAGGAAACATTACTGAAGCTAAATCTATTCTCTAAGGTTATACAAGAGCAGAGTCATTATGTGGGCATAAGACAGTTAGGGGACAGACCAATGGCACAGAGCACAAGGGGAAATATACATGATGTAGAATGTGCTTGTTACCATATTATGGTGCAAACTTCAGCTTAGACATTGAAGTAAAATTTTACTAGACTCCAGCTCCATAGGAAAGATAAAGCCCTGAGTACTCTGCCAGTGACCCAGGATTGATTAATATGTCAGGCATCTGTAGGATCTGATTAGGGAGGAGAAAGCAGTAGATCATAACACACATGCAACATCTGGCAGAAGCACTAGGTGTATATTCACTGGAGCTATAAGCTGGCCAAACCCAGGATACTGCCATGCAATTGCACTGAGTAGTAAAGGGGAGATGGAATGCAGAAGCATTCCTCCCTTTGGAGGTGGCAATTTTGGGTTAAAAATGGAGGCATCAAGAAGGGAGAGGATGCTTACGTGGACAGAGTGGGCTAACCCCCCCCCCCCCGGACCAGCAGGATGGCCCAATCCCTACTGCCTGACTTTCACCATGGAAAGGAAGGCTGATGGTTCACAAGCAGCAATGACTGGATTATAGGTCTCTTGCTTCCTAACCTAGAAACCCTTGAATGACTGGACCGGCTGGATGATGGTAGAGTAGCCATTGGCAAGTCCTGGGGGAGCAACAAAAAAGTAAGTTTTCACAGAAACAGTGGTGAATAAACTGAGGGGGATAGACTGTAACAGCACAGATGCCTTAAAAAGGCCTGAAATGGGCTGTATGCATATGATGGGCCATTGATGAATACTAGCTACATTAAAACACTGAACAGACAGCTTGTCTTTTTCCAGCGTTCTCAGTTATGTAATGTAATATTTTTTTAGAAGTGTTAGCAGGCTTTTTCTTATAATCACTGCAGATCAGTAATTTAAAATAGGGGAGATTTTTTCAGAAGTAACTGCAATCTAGAATTAAAGCAAGATGCAAATTTCTGAATGCTGCAACCACATACATCTCAGGTTAGTTGTCAATTTCCCATGGTGTATTTATTATGTTTGCTAAATGAGTAAGTTGGCTGGCCCAGGAGACCCTTTCTTCCCTTAACTTCAACCATTGCTTAATACAACTATAAAACATGCAGTGTGCCAAAAGGACTGTGTGTACAGTATTCATTATGCATTCATTTTGAAAATGAAGTGTAATACAATAACACAAGAAAGCAATTCTATTACAAGTCAACTCTGCTAGGAAATGCTATGGTAGGAGAAGACATTTGTTATAGTTAAGAAACTAAGTAGCTCCATGAAAGATTACCAGTGTCTGTTTTCTTCTCACCCTTGTGTGTCAGATAGACTAGATTTTAGTAGATTTAGCAATTATAGTCATGTTCTATTTTGCATTTTGTATATGATGCCTGCATTAATAATACAGTCTATTTTTTTTGAGTACGGATCTGAAAATAATGCTACCAATTAGTCAGTAGATGAGGAAGTGAGAGCTCAGTGTAGAACATTCACAAGCTTCAATTGTTTGCTTTGTAGCTGCAGAACAGGTACAGAACAGTAGGGGCATGTGTGTGTGTTTGTGTATGTGTGTGTGTGTGTGTGTGTGTGTGTGTGTGTGTGTGTGTGTGTGTGTGTGTGTGTGCGCGCACCCACATAGGTGCACCATTCAATTGAAAGTGAAAAAGAATGGTTAGATAACCTTTTGCATTAATATATTTTTCTAAGGCCAACATTTTACAGTGTCAATGTGAATTCCTCTTTCTAGAAAGACATGCGATTGTTATATTAGAATATTCGATCATCTATTAAAATCCTGAATAAGAACTGCATGCTGGGTGCTAAAAGAATGTTATAAGGCAGTAGAGGAGCCTTCATATTTTAAGTATTTTGTGCACTGTATAGACCCAGACTTATGTGATATCATTAATTTCTTATTTGCTTTTGCTTTATATATAAAATAATAAAAAATATCTACAGTTATAGCCTTTGAACCTGTATTATTGTAGCCTCACAGCAAGAGGTTCTCTGGTTTGATTCTCATCTGGGGTGCCTTCTGTGTGGAGTCTGCATGTTCATAGGTTCATAGGTAGGTACTAGGCTATCTGCCCGAGGGCATTTATAAGCCTAGCCAGAGTGTGTCGGCTTTCGCCGCCCCATTGATTAATTAACTGATTCTCTGTCAAGCAGAGCTAATGAAGTGATCCCAGGAGTGTATTTTCTGTTACCCATCCACTCGTCAAGGTTTCTCTTGAAGAGTGTTAGTGAGGGGTTCTGCCTAATGTTGTTTGGAATTTTGTTCCAGGGCATGGGGAGTCTCTGTGACAGGAATCTATCCCTCTAGCATGTTCTGTTTATTGTTGTGGCGAGGTTTAGCTCACTAGAGCACGTGGCTTGCAGTGACTTGGATTTCTTTAGGTGGAACATGTCCATCAATTCTGAGTTGGACATGGCTTTGTAAGTCAGGCAGAGATCACCTCTGAGTAAGCGATATGCCACTGAGTACAGCTGGAGTTTTTTCAGTCGGGCTGCATAGGACATATGTTTGAGGCCAGTATTCCTCTTGGTGAGGTACTTTTGGGGTCTCTCCAGCTGTTGGAAGTGTATTGTGAGGCACATTCCTAATGGGGCATTGTACTCTATGATGGGTCTGATGAGTGACGAGTAGAGGGGCACTATAACCTCTTTATTTCTAGATGCAAACCCTTTAGTAATTAGATGGGCCACATAGAAGGATTTCCTAACTACTTTGGCAATATGATTGTCAAAGGAGAGATTACTATCTACCTGTGTCCCCAGATCTCTTATTACCTCTTCTGTATTAAGGGGGCTGCCACCTATGTGGTAATTCGTGGGTGTTTTATTTTTCCCAAATGGGATGACTATGCTTTTTTTGGCATTTAGCTTGAGGCCATGACTTTGACACTAGGTGTCCGCCTCAGTAAGGCCCTTTTGGAGGATGTCCGTGTCAGCCAGAGAGTCAGTTATGGCTCCCAGTTTGTAGTCATCGGCGAACTTGGTTAGCCATAGTCCTCCTGTGTTTGCCTGTACTTCTGAGAAGTATAGGCTGAACAGTAGGGGTCCCAGGGCCAAGCCTTGTGAGACACCACTTGTGACTGGTTTAGAGTCGGACCAGGAGCCTGCTATTCTTACCGTGTGAGTTCTATCTGTAAGCCAGTTGGCAATTCATCTCGTGACATAGAGGTTTATGTTCAGGCTGGTGAGTTTTTCTGTAATACTTGAGTGTGGAATGGTGTTGAAACCTTGGTGAGGTCAAGGTAGACTGTGTGAACAACCTTTTCCTCGTCTATGGCCTTGGTGACTGTCTTGAAGAAGTCAACCAGGTTTGGAAGGCATGATCTGCCCTTAACAAAGCCGAACTGGGTTGGGTCAAGTGTTTGAAGGTTCCTAATGTCTTTGTTAATGAGTTCCATGATGATGCACTCCATAGCCTTGCAGACCAAACTAGTCAGGCTTATGGGGCGATAGTTACCAGGGTCAGTTGTGGCCCCTCCTTTGTGGAATGGAATAACCATTGCTGTGCACCATTCTATGGGAACATAGCCTGTGGAGAGGCTGAGGCTGAACAGCATGTTTAGGTGGTGGGGTTAGTTCGTTCTGTAGTTCATGCAGGATGCAGCCTGGGACACCATCTGGCCCCATTGATGCTGTGTTTTTAGCTTTTGAAAGGGCTATTTTCACCTGTGCATCTGTGATTTCCAGGACACTACACTTTTCCGGTATTGTTGTGGGCCCTTTTGGGGGTGAGAGGGGGTGAAGTTTGCACTGAATCTATTTGCCAGGATGTTGGCAATATCAGTAGGTTCAGTATATTTTGTGCTATTTTGCACTAGTTCAGCGCATATCTGCGAGTTGCCACTTAGATTCTTAACATAGCTAAAGAAGGCTTTGTGGTTGTCTTTTGAATCCTTGGCTGTTTTTCTTTTGAAGTTAGCCTTGGATGATTTCATGAGAGACCTTAGTTTCTTATGGATACTGATCAGGGATGTCTTTCCTTCTTGGGATTTGCTTTTTTTCTGAACTAGTTTCTTCCTTCTATTGTATAGCCTGTTTATGGCAGGGGTCCACCAGACTGGTTTCCTTCTCCTAGAGGAGTGAGTCTTGGTTTTGCTAGGGATGGCATGATCCATGCATCCTTGTAGGTGCTCATAGAGTGCATTTGTAAAGGTTTCTGCATCTTGAGCAGCGTTATCCTTTAGCGTGGCGGCTGTGAAATTTACCACCTCTCTCTTAAGCAAGGCGAAATTTGCTTTAGAAAAGTTTTTTACTGTGGTTTCCTTAGTTGGGGGTGGTGGTGGGGTGTGGACATCCAGAGTGATTTGTTTATGTTCCGATCTAACCAGTGACTGGTTGACCTCTGGTGTGGAACACCTGTCGCCCATGTTTGTGATGACCAGGTCCAATATGTTTTCACCTTTGGTAGGGGAGTTTACCAGCTGATCAAGGGCATTTGAGTTGATGAATTCCAGGAAGTGCTGGGCCTGGGAGTTTGTACTCGAGCAGTTTTCCCAATTAATGGTAGGGTAATTGAAATTGCCCAATATCTGGGTGTTCGGTAGGACCTTCCTGTTTTCCATTGTCTCCAGAAAGGTGGAGTGGTGGTCCTGGGTCATAGAGGGTGATCTGTAGCAGGCCACAGTTTGCATTGTAGATTTGCCCAGTGTTAGTTGCACATAGATGATCTCAGAGGTATCATGCTGTGCCACTAACCTGGACGTGTAGGTATCCTTGATGAATATGGATACACCCCCTCCTTTTGTGTTTTGGTCCGTGTTCTGTGGCCGAAACGTGTGGTATGAGTTGTAGCCAGGTAGTGCTGGGGTGTTCTCTGGAGCCTTGAACCAGGTGTCAGTTACTGCACAGATGTCGACGTTCTCCATACTGAGGAGTGCTTCGAGCGCATGCATTTCAAGATTTAAACTCCTGGCATTGGGTAGCATAACCCTCAGTTTTTTGTTAATTGTGCTGTTTATGGAGGTGGGTTTGACTTTTGACTCTTGCCTAAAAAAAGGCACTATGGGGGCAGCAAGAGCCTTGGCCAGTATTCGAAAGCCTAGGGGTGACAGGCACAAGCTGTCTCTTGTGAAGCAACGTGGCTTGTCGAGCATGTCATCCCAGGCTGACAGACACTGGATCCCATTTGAATGACACCAGAAACTTAGCCAATTGTTGAAATTGATAATTTTTTTCTTTATACTGAGGTATCATTCTTAGTGAGGGCAGGATGCTACTCAGGGTCAGGTTCATACCAGCATGGGCTACATGATCAGAGAGCTCTTCCATGTCTCTTTTCATGTAGTCCAGGGAGGTATGTCTCAGGTCATTCACACCAACATGAACAATGACAGAGTCATATTTGTACTTGTTCTGGAGTGACCTGAGTGCTTGTGTTATGTGGCGGATTCTGGCTCCTGATAGGCAGCTAACAGTAACCTTCTGCTTGTCCAGCCTAGTGAGTGGGACGTCAGCATGCCTGACTATAGAGTCACCTATTACTAGTGTGTTAGGTATGTTATTTTGCTTTAAGGGCTGTGATTGTGCGGCACACTGATTTTGTGTTTTATGTGTTGTCTGGTTTGTGACAGGAGGTGCAAGTTGTTTGGGCGTCTGCTTTGGAGGTCTCTGATGCTTTTGCAGGTTTTTATTTAGAGCCTCCAAGTATGATTATGTGTATTTATGTGTATTTTTTTCTAATGCTGGTTTAGTAGGTCTATGTGTGGCTGGAGGTGTGGTACAAGTGTTAACCTTCTCCTCTTGACTGTCTGTTCCAGTCTTGGGTGGAGACAGCTTAACCTCCAGTTTGGCTGTATAATTGCATCTCTCACATATGTTAGTGTTTTGTGGTAGGAGGAGAGGGTTGTCTGTGTACATGATGCAGTTGTAACATTGCCTCAGGATACCCGGATACCCAGATTTACCAGTTGGACTACAGAGTATACCTCAAATTGCCCTTTGGACATGCCTGAATAGTAGGGTGAGTTGCTAAGTCACTTGGTTGGTGAGGGGTGAATACAGAGCCTTGTCCTGCTGGGCAATCAAGTGTCAGGGTATATTAGTGCTTACTATTAGCTCTGAGCAAGTGCTGGGCTGTAGCACTTGTCCTCCCTGCATTTGCATGGGTATCCTCTAGGTGCTCCAGTTTCCTACAACATTCCAAAGGTGTGCAGTAGGTGGATTGGATACTCAAAATTGGCCATAGATGTGAGTGCGAGAATGTGTGGTGTGGAAGAATTGCAGAGGGAGGGCTAGTCACCCAGTGGTATAAACTTTGGCTGTAGATTGCTACTTTTAAAGTGGTGCCACAACCCCAAGTGTAAAAATGAAAAAAGGGGTTGTGAGTGTGTGACGACTCACCACTGGCACCAGTGGGGGATGTACACTGGGAGAATGACATGCACACGCACACAGTATTTCCAGATGCAGCTCTCTGCATCAAGTGCAATTTTCCTTAAGAGCACACAGAGACCACAGTCAGTCCAGGGTTGGTTTCTCTCTCTTTTACAGATCCAGAGTAAGACTCCCCACTGGAATAACTATAGAGTTGAGATCTTAGCTGAGTGGCCAAGCCAAGACCTCCAGCATCCTCTCTGTCCAACCAGTGTTTCGTGTCCCTGCCCAAGTAGCTGACACACATATTCGTTGAGGTTTGGTTTATGCATACACACACCTGAAAAAGGCTGGAAAAGGTTTACTAGCTATGCCCCCTTTTGCCCAAACTATAAGGTAGTTATCACTACCACCAGCCAACTCCTTATCAGCTACTTTAAGGCTCTTAATAAAGGGTGTCCAATCTTACTGTGTAATGTTACTATTAATCCAAATGGTAGTTTGACAAAGAGCAAGGCTATTAGAAGTGGCCCACAGTGTCACCAAATAAATATGCAAGTACTCCCAAAACTTAAATATGTCTCACAAAGATTAGCCACAATGAAAGGTTTAAATATATTTAATAATAATAAAAGAACAAGAAAATCTTCTTCTTTCAGTTTTTTCCTGGTTAGGGGTCGCCACAGCGGATCACCTGTCTGCTCATGACTGGCAGTGGAGTTATACAGTGTTGAGTTGCCAGCCCAGCGCCCAACCTTCCACAGAAGGCACACACATGCATGCACACCTAGAGCCAATTTAGAGTGTCCAATCCACCTACAGCATGGCTTTGGGATGTGGGAGGAAACCGGAGCACCCGGAGGAAAGCCACGTGACCAGAGGGAGGACATGCAGACTCCGCACAAAAGGCACCCCAGCAAAAGAACAAGAAAATAATCAGTAGATATTCACAGTGACATCAGAGTTCAAAACCACAGGAAATATTTAAAACAACATAGCAGGACAGTCTCAAATAAATAAAGAAAAACATCTAAACTATGCTTCACTATATTCCTGATTGAATCTAAGAGAATGACTATACCCTATTTAACTTACTTAAGAGCAAGGCAGATGTTTTGAATAGATCTTCTAGTTATCAGGTCCAAGACAGAATATAGAATGCTCTGTCTCAGAGATTTCTCAAATTAATATCTCAAATATTACTGCTGGGATAGCTTGCAGAATGACATTATTTCTTGTCATCTGACTCTATCCCAGGTGAAACCCCCACTGCTTGACGCTAGCATTATTTAGCATCTACCTGTGAAAATGTATAAACCTCAGATCTTTCGCAGATGCTACAAGTCATAAAACAATTACATTCCTTCACATTTCAAGAGTAGTAATTATTTCATCTTAGAGACAATACAGAAAACTGCCTAGTTTTAGACATTGTGTCTCCTTGCTGCACTGAAACTGAAAGATATCATCTTTTATTGCATAGCCATAAAGTAGTGTAATTTCAGCTATTTTTCTGAAGTTAACCTCCTGTATTCCAGTTTCCCACTGTTAAAATATATCCATTTAAACAGTTAACAATAGTGTATCTTCATCTCTGTTCTCTTCTATCAGGGCACACTGTGGATACATCTTTAAGCTCAGTATTTCACAAAATACCTTTTTTAACACACATGTCTGTACAGACCTGTTTGATATACACATGACATACAGTTCTAATATATTTTTAACACAAGCATCTTATACAGCTCATGTTGATATTCACAAATGGCATACAATTTTTTAAAAAATTCCAGATAGTTGTGCTGGCAGTATCTCCCTTTATCACAGGGTAGATGGCTGGATGGATGGACTTCCCTTTTGCTCATAATGTCCCAGCAGGCAGCCTAGAAAACATTTAGACTATATAACATAACATCAATGCAAATGCTTCTTAACATGCAACTTACATCTATGCTGTCCTTACATTTGACTGATTTAGAGGAGAGGGAGATTTATTTATATTTAACTACCACTGAAAGCATACTCGTTAGTGGTCCCTTACACAATAATAAATGTGTGGTATTCTGGAGGTACTAGATTAAAAAAATAATTAAAAAATAAATTGAGCTGGTATGATAGGACTGCATAAATAGGTTAACAAATGCATAAAATATAATGAAGTGGAGAGAGAATATTACAAACAAAATTGTAGGGAGCAATTAAAGCTAAATGCATGTGTGGTTTGCTTAATTGTGATGTACAAAGACTGTGTTAGGCAAAAGGGCTCCCCGGCACCCCCCCATACACTACCTGGTGCTCCCATCCTGATCTGCGTACATCATCCAGATTACTTTGTTATTCCTTTTTCTCGGTTTCTTACTCTTCAGTTTTTCCTGTATTCATTCAACTCATTTTAACTAGCCAAGACTGCTTCTAGTTCATATAAAATATGAAACATCTGCATTTAGCTGAGTTTCTGGATGCTCTATGTTGCATTTTACACTTTTTAAACAACTTTTTCATCCAATGATGAATCGACAAAAATCACGATTAAGGGAAAAAAAATTTATTCTTTTTTCCCTGAAGCCTTTAACTCATCCTAACTGACCAAGACTACACTATAATAACTACAGTGGAAATAACTGCATTAAGCAGGGATGCTCTGAGGTATACAGTTTTCATCCAATGGTGACCTGAACAAAAAAACGTGACTAAAGGAAGAAATTAATTCTTGTTCTTCAACCATGGTTTCCCAAAATCATTTAACGTACCCTAACCAACCAAAACTACACTGTAATAATTAAATGAAGCTGGAGGTCTAGCAGCCTTTAGATACCCAGAAGGCATGGAATTATAAATGATCTGAGGTACAATTTAGAGGGTTATTTTTCCAACCTTTTGATTCAATGAAGGTATAAACAAAAATCATTCATAACGACATAATTCAATCCTACTTTACTTAAGGAGAAAATTAGTTATATCTAAGATTAATACTCAAACATAACCAAATAGTGCACAGTAAATGTAGAAAAAGACAAAAGTGTGTGTGGTGATACGTAAATCACATCAGGAAATAGTACTTGCCCCCTTCTTTAAAAAAGGTAGTCACTTTCTGTGTATCCTCATCTGGTGTTAAACTGGGATGAAGATTAAGAGACAAATGGCCGAAATCTTATAATCTTATATTTCAAGTTGCTGCTGAAATATGTATAATATATATATATATATATATATATATATATATATATATATATATATATATATATATATATATATATATGTGTGTGTATATATGCAAATATACACACATCATGCCTCTTCACCCTTTCCTGCAAAAGACAAACACCTTCTATGTACCCCTCTAATGCCAGACTTGTACAAACCTAAAAAACAAATGACACATTTGCTGTCAGCCATATATAAATAGGATACTTTATCTACCTGCTCACAAAATATAGCCTTCTGTGTATGCATCTGATTATTTGATTCTGAGGAAAACAAAAAAATACAGTAATGTTTCCAATTTGTTACTTTCAGACAGTACACTGCTCCTGTAAAAGCTTAGTTGACCCTCTGTGCACCCCTCTTATGTTTGTGAGAAAAGTTAAAAGATGACCACACTGTCCCCAGTCCAACACAAAAATAGTGACCTCTGAGATTTGAGAGAAAAGTTAAAGAAATAAAGTGATAAAGGAATATCACATGAATAACAGCAAAGAAAACATCAAACAAAACAAATGTGAACCAATCAACAAAGAGGAAAAATTTAATGGCAAATTATATAAATAAGCTCTTTCACTTAAAAATCTGAAAGTTGATGAAATTACATCATCTCCAGCTCCTCATGCAAGCTACAATGATCTTCTGTGTACAGCTCTGAGCAGGGCTGGTTTTAGACTAGGTGGAACTCAGGAAAGACGTCACTACTAAGCCTGTGTCAAAATTGACTTATGCAACCTGTAATCAACTATACAAGCTGTGAAAATCCTGAGATTCTGTGATGCATTTTATGCTTTAATGTTTTGGCAGAGAATTTAAGCTGGCAAGTCACAAAAGAGTCATTTAGTTTCATCCATAAAGCCCCCCACCCCAAAGAAGCAGCTATAGCCTTTCTGTTTACAGTTCAGACATCTGATTGTGGTAGAAGAGGATGGCCATGTAAAGTAATTCATCCAAACAATTGTCATACATTAAATGTATTCCAGGTTGATTTGTGTGTTTACATTAGTCCTGCAAAGCCAACATAACAAGCAAGCAACATCAGAAAGCTAGTCCTTTTCCTCTACAGACAGCCCTAACAATTATAGCTTCTTTGTCTGTGTATATGTCAGATGGAGTTCCTCCGGAAGATGTCTCTCTCACTGCTCTAGATATTTATTTTTTGTAGTAAAGAAACCATTTCTTTACTACAAAAAAAAAAATAATGGAGAAGTGCCCCTGCTAGAGCAGCACCCTAGCGGCCATCTAGCTGACCTATGTTTAAGGCCGGGCACTGTATGTGTGTTAATGTGGAACAAGCAAAGTAGTTTTGAATTGCACTAAATCATTTGGGGTGGGGCAGAGATGGTAACTTGAAGTGTATTGCTGTAAAGCAGCACAGAACCAAGTTTGTGTCATTTCTTTGGCAGCTAGTGACGTGGGACTGAATGTGACTCAGAACATAATGATTCTGAGCCATCTAGTGAGATGAAAAGTCATGTCTCATTACAGGAAGATAATTACCAGCCTGTATTTAAGTATAATTATATGCCTGTTTTGGTATTTTGAAAAACCTTCTTTTGTTGATGTAAATAGAAATTATTTTGCTTTTACACCCTAGTTGATAAGGAGGTAAACATTGTACTTAATGCTTCTACAGAATATAAACTATTTATTGTGCTAGTGTCCCACTGTGGTGAAATTAACTATGACAAACACAGAGAAGCAGACAAATGCACTCTGATACAAGATAATGGTTGCCTACTTCACTGCATTTCCTGTTCTCCTGACTGTAAAGTAAGCTTTAAATGACAATGAGATAGCAGTTAATTGGCTAAGATAAACATAAGTATGCACAAAAATAGTCTTCTCTCATTTTTTGCAGTCAGCTTTACCAAGTCTATCTATTATGGGTAGCATAAAAAAATAATCTATTGAACTAGCAAGCATAATGCTATCCTGATAATCTAACTGAATAAGTCAACTCTAGGTCACTGACTGAAAATAGCCATTCTGCCTTCATTTTACGTATCTCGTATTACTTTCATCCTTCTATACTAAACATCTTTTTTTCTGACAAAATACTTTATTTTGCATTTCAGAGAAAGACAGTAAAGTATCCTACAATTATCATTAGAAATGCAGTGGTTAGTGGAGACAGTATTAACATCTTTTGGTATGGAAATCATAAAGTTACACTATAAGCAAAGTGAAGACACCATATCACAGCTGTGAAATTGATGAAAGCAAAATTCACTTGATTTTTTAAAAATTAATTTGAAATAAATTTTGATTTTTTCTGGGTTCTTTTAAGGACAACGCCTCTATGGGAAGTTTTGCCTCCTGCACCCAGTACTTAATATAATTAACTCAATGGTCCATGCCCTTTGGAGAAAGTAGAATTGTCTGCAGCAGCCTTGTTTGAAGAGTGGTTTTTATGTTCAGTGATAATGGCAGTAGCAGCCATCATGTTCACTATATACTACCCAGTGTGAAGTTTCTGCATGCAAAATTAAGTATATTTCTTTTGTCTACCATTGGACATGCAAGCTTCAATATGCAACAGGAACAGTGTACTTACAGAAATATAAAATCAGAGAGGTAAGTATAGCAATTTGTTCATAGAAAATTAAAATTTCATTCTATTTTAGTCTCTCATTTCAATTTAAATTACTCCTCTATAAGGAAAAACACAATACACATTGTCATATAAAAACATGCACATAACACTTAATTGAGATGTAAAGTTATGAAGGTTTGCCTGTATAACAAGAAATCCTTATTACACCATAGAGGGAGCAAATCATGAATAATGGCATGAATCCTGAGTGACAACAGATTGTCTAAACAAATATTCCAGTGGAAACCATTTAAATCCTATGACAACGTATGGTGGAATGTTGATGATCTAGTCAACTTGTATAGACCTTTTTTTTCTCCCAGTAACCAGATGCAATCAAAAAATGGGCTTATGCTGTATTTATACTGATGTGTGAACCTTAGTGCCCAAATCATATAATCCAAGGGGGACCATTTAAAGGCATGACAAACAGCCTCAACAAACTACAATAACAAAATGAAAAAACAGATAAAAAATGAGCTGTCCATAGGCACCTTCACTGCGTGATGTATTTTTTGTTTTATAATGTGTTTTTCCATACCTGCTTAAATAAAATAAACACTAATAGAAAAAAAATGACCTGAAAGTCCTTCACCATACTGCATCAATTAGATTACATTGCCACACATTCTCTTCATCTCAAACTGCAAATGTCTCAACTTCTTGGTGCAAAAAGTCTGTACAAAACCAAAAATAATGGTGACAAAGGCCCAGAAAAAAGAGACAGCTCTTTGATTATTTCTCTCATAAACTTAGAAAGTTGCTAGAATAACAGATTTGCACTGGCATTCATTTTCTGAAGGATGTCTGTGGGTATGGGTCACATAGCAATTTTTCCCTCCTGGTAGAAGTACTTGGTTACAGGGCTGAACTTCTTGAGAGTCAGAAGTACATTCACTAGTAACCTACTCCCCTGCCATGGGTTAGCATTTGTGTAAATATTATGATGTCATTCTACATATTGTAGTATAGAATAAATTAGATTATGTTATTACTCAGATGTATTGGTACATGAACTATTATTGTAATACTTATTAGGGAAACAATAATCTAACTTTTGAGATAAGGGAAAGAAAACTAAATTACACAGCCTAAAGGGTAGGACCCAAGCATATGCCGACATAGTGAATAATGGTATCACACACACTGATCCCACACAGATAGCAAACCTACTGGCAAATGGATTTGGTGAAAATTTCACAACCTTATACCCTCCAAACTTATCACAAACCTTGCCCACAACTTCCCCTCCCACCCTACATACAGCAGGTCAGTAAAGCCTTGTCTAAGGCAAAAAACACAGCCTCTATGGGGCCAGACAGCATCCCAGACTGTCTTCTAAACAAGTTAAAACATGAATCAATCACAGCCTAACCATGGGCAATCTTCCTGCGGAATGGAGAACAGCAACAGTTATTCCCCTCTACAAAGGTGGCACAGCAACAGACCCAGGAAATTATAGACCCATAAGTCTGACCAGCCTCCTCTGTAAGGCCATGGAACATATCATCATGGACCTCATAAATAAAGACATAGGTGACCTCCAAACAATGGATCTGACCCAATTCAGCTAAGTCAGTGGCAGATCCTGCCTGTTAAACCTGGTGGATTTCTTCAGAAAAGTAACCAGAGCCACTGACAAGGGGAAATCTGTGCACACAGCATACCTCTACTTGGCCAAGGCCTTCAACACAATCACACACTTGGGAATTACTGAAACTTAGCAAACTGTATGTAAACTCATTTGTTATAAGATGGGTTGCCAACTGGCTCACAAACTGGTCAAACAGTATCAAACTGCTTGACTCCACATCAACCAGGAGACCTGTCACCAGCAATGTGCCACAAGGGTCAGTGCTGGGCCCCCTACTGTTTCATATATACTTCAGAAGTTCAGGCCAAACTAAGGGACTATGGCTGACCAAGCCTGCAGATGACTTCAACTGGGTGCAATTATTGAATCCCCAAATTATATCGGTATACTTCAGGAGGGTCTTACAGAGATCATTGACTGGTGTTTTAGTCACAGTCTCAAACTAAATGCAAAGAAATGCATGATCATTCCCTTCAGTAAAAACAATATCCCTTTATGCTATCAAATTAACAAACAATATCCTATGTACCTATGAAGTGGCAAGGGACCTGGGATCACAAGTAGAATGTGAACTTAACTTTGACCACCATGTGTCTTCTGTAGTAAGGAAAGCTTTCTACGTAGTACACTTGATTAGCAAAGACATCACCTCTAGAGCAAAGGAGGTTATAACCTCTCTATACTCATCACTATTTGAGCCAATAACTGAGTATAATGCCCCTTATGGCATGTACCATACAAAGCACTTGCTGCAACTGGAGAGACCTCAGAGATATCTTATAGGTTCATAGGTTCATAGGTAAGTACTGGGCTATCTGCCCGAAGGCATATATTAGCCCAGCCATGTTGTGTGGTATTCACCACCCCTTTGGTTAGTTCCCTAGGCCCTTGATCTAGCAGCTAGTACCCCTGGCCCCTATCTAGTAGAGCTGTTGGTATGATCCCTGGTGTGAACTTTCTGTTACCCATCCACTCGTCAAGATTCCTCTTGAAGAGTGATAGTGAGGGGCTCTGTCTTATGTAGATCGGGACCTTGTTCCATAGCAAAGGAAGTCTTTGCAAAGGGAATCTATCCCTCCAGCATGTTCTATTCCTTGTTGTGCTGAGGTTTATATCCCTAGAGCGTGTAGCTCGAGTGGATTTGGTTTTGCTAAGATAGAGCATGTTCAACAGTTCTGGGTTGGACATGGCTCTGTATGTTAGACAGAGATCGCCTCTGAGAAGGCGGTATGCAACAGAGAAAAGCCTTAGTTTTTTCAATCATGCTGCATAGGGCAACTCTTTGAGGCCAGTAATCCTCTTAGTGAGGTACCTCTGGGGTCTCTCCAGCTGCTGGAGATGCCTAGCCAGGTACATACCAATTGGTGCATTGTACTCAATAATGGGTCTGATGAGGGAAGAGTAGAGGGGCACCATTACATCCTTAGATCTTGATGCGAACCCTTTCATGATCAGATGGGTCACATAGAAAGATTGTCTAACCACTTTGGCAACATGGTTATCAAAGACAAGCTGACTATCTACTTGGGTCCCTAGATCCCTTATTACTACTTCAGATTTCAGGGGGTTACCTCCTATGTGGTAGTTCATGAGTACTCTGTTTTTTCCAAAGGGGATTACTACGCATTTTTTAGCATTTAGCTTGAGACCATGGCTTTGACACCATGCATCAGTCTCATTAATGCCCTTCTGGAGGATATCCATGTCGGCTGGAGACTCTATTATAGCACCCAGTTTGCAGTCATCCACAAACTTGGTCAGCCACAGCCCTTCAGTGTTTGCCTGTACTTCAGAGAAGTATATGCCAAACAGGAGGGGCCCCAGGACAGAGCCCTGAGGCACATTGCTCATTACTGGTCTGGATTCGGACATAGATCCCTCTACTCTTACTTTGTGGGATCTGTCTGAGAGCCAGTTTGCGATCCATCTTGTGACATAAGGGTTTATGCCCAGGTTGGTGATTTTATCAATAATACCCGAATGGGGAATGGTGTCAAATGCTTTAGCAAGGTCAAGGTAAGCCGTGTGTACCTCCTTTCCCTTATCTATAGTCTGAGTAACTGTCTCAAAGAAGTCCACCAAGTTCAGGAGGCAAGATCTGCCCTTGTGTGGGGTCAAGTGTTTGGAGGTTCCCAATCTCTCCATTTATGAGTTCCATTGCCTTACAGATCAGACTGGTCAGGCTTATTGGTCGGTAGTTCCCAGGGTCGGTTGTGGGCCCACCCTTGTGCAGCAGAACCACTGTTGCTGTGCACCATTCTATGGGCACATATCCTGTCGAGAGGCAGAGACTGAACAGGGTATTCAGATGCAGGGTTAATTTATTTTGGAGCTTGCGTATGACACAGCCCGGGACACCATCTGGTCCCATAGAGGCAGTGTTTTTAGCTTTAGATAGAGCCTAACAAAACATGAAGGGACTCCAGCACATGCCTTACAAAGACCAACTAAAGTCCTTGTCACTATATTCAGTATCGTATAGACTTCTTAGGGGAGACGTATGCCTGGCTTACAGAGCAATCTCTGATGCAAACCTAATGAATTTGCTGCACATCCTTAAATAAAATGGGACTAGCGCTACCCATTCCAAGGACCTAAATATAGCTTGTGACTTAACTAGGATGTGCTGGAGGGACAGATTTGTCTCCCAGTGACTGCCATGTCTTTGGAATAGGCTTCCAATTTATGCGAAGCAGAGTACCTCTATGACACTGTTCAAAAGGAACTTGGACAAGTGCATGGGGCACCATAAATTCTTACTGGGGATAGCACCCACCACCCACCTGAACATATAGGCAGTCATTACTAAATACAATCCTGGGTATTGACTAGAATATCATTAGTATTACATTGGGATGAAAAGCCTAGGCTTGAAATTACCTCTGGTTCGATAGCCTAGTAATCTCCTATGATCCTATGACAGAGTATTATATTTCACCCTTTGAGAGAGAAGTTACCAGTGATGGATTTAAAGAGGATTTCATTTGAGTAGAAACAAAAGTGGAAAGTGTGAACTTTATTGTCACAGACCTCCTGTTATCACTCTTCATCTCGTACCCATTCATCAGTAGAAAAGGTCACATTTAGTATTTTACATAAAAATAGGAACTCTCTGATCTGGGTATATAGCCACTCATTGCCCACAACACAAGCTCTTACTTTACCATCTCAAAGAGATCTAACCGAGCTATATGGAGCTTGCATAGAAAACTAGAATGAAGAATGGGCTTTTGTACTTAAAATGCATGTTTTATTTTCTCTACCTTTGTCTTTCTGTTTTTGGTAACCTTCAGTAGGAGGCAGACCTTGACCAGCCAATACCTCCTATACTTTTGCCCCTCCCCAAAGATGTTAACCACTTGCTGTATGAAAGCAGACTTACATAGAACAAGACTAAAGGATTCTGACTGTCATTCCTTTTAATATCCATTTATGAATGGTAAGCAAAAATGCATTTCTTTGCATCCTTGTTTCACCAGAGGAGTCTTGGACTCAACACGTTAGATTCCTGAACTCCTAGTACTTTTTCTGGCTTCCAAAATACAGACATCACCTCTTCTTCGATTGAATATGAACTAAAATAGACCAGAAGAGGTGACGGCTATTTGGAAAGTTAGAGTTTGTGGAAGGATTCCTCACATGTAGATGTACAGGGAGGTTTACTCCCCTGCAAAGAAAGCTTATTTTCTGATTCATCACAAATGGCTTTTTGCACTACTTTTTCAGTGTTGCTCACTGGAGATTTTCTCCTTTGGATCATAAATATTTCAGACATTTCTCTTGTAACATCCCTACTTCCTCTTCTGCTGCTGCCTGTTTACTTTGCATTTCTGTATAGATTGCATTCAGAATAGTCAGTTGATTGGACCTGCCTGTTTACTTTGCATTTCTGCATGGATTGCATTCAGAATAGTCAGTTGATTGGATTCATCAGAGCTCCATTTTCATGCTTGTTTTTCTAGCCAACTGTTTCATCAAATCTTCTAATTCTAAAATGAGGTTCATAGGTTAGTACTAAGCTAACTAACCTTGCAAGCCATTTTAAGCCTAGCCAATTATCTATTGTTAGACTCAACCCCTGTACCTTGTGTTTGTAAGGCAAACACTTTAACCATTAGGCCACCTTCCTAACTTGTAGTTTGCAAGCTTTGTCATTATCTGAGCTGACTCTGGGCAATCACTCACTTGGGAACTCTATAAAGTTCACTAGTAACACAAGATCTGGACAGAATGATTAAACAGACACTATTTGGTCTCAAGAGTGCCAGTTAGTCAGGTCTTTTCAGTGTTAAATGAAAACTGTGCTTTTTGCTGATAAAGCTAGAAAATTGATGTTCCAGCTTTACACACTTAATTCTTTAGATTTCTGCTTTATATTTCATCACCAGCAGCATTTCAAATAATTATTTTACTGGTAAAATAAGGCTTATGACTTGTTATCATAACTGATTATATGCTTGTGCGGATTCAAATCCAAGACCTGCATGACAAGAGACAGACATAGCTGCTGGTTAGATTAAGACCTTGTAATGTCAAGGTAAGTAAGAGCATTTTCAAAATAAGAGTGATAAGTCAGAAATACACAAGTTATGCCAGATGGACTAAATCATTTTACAGAAAAAAAGAGCAGCTGTACAAATGCCAAGGCCAGACAACAGCAAATATGTTTCCGGAATGATGTAGTATCTTGCAGAGCATGTACCTAATATGTTTGACTCTGCTTATTATTATGCTTCTGTTGTAAGGACTGAAACCATAAGCAGGAAAATTCTTTGCAATGCTCACAAAACTAGTTACAGAAGTACCACTGCTAAAAATGATGTGATGTGGGTCAGCCAGATGTGGTGCAAGTAGTTATCCAGTTCAAACAATACAAGAGTCATGATCTTACAAGGAAATAGAACTGTGGTCTGCAGACCAATAGCAATTAGAGAGCCACAGAAGAAATGCGTTAAGATTGAAAAGAAACCATTAGCAAAAGTGTATGGATGGGAGATATGTCATGATTATGACTATGGCTAAGAATTCTGGGTAAAAATGAACCACAACTCCTTGAGAATCATATACATTGAACTGTTGTACAGTGCACCTCTTAGATTCAAATATTTCTTAATCAACAAAGTATGACATGAAGGTAACTTACAGACCAGACAGTGGACTACACATAAATATATTATTAGAGTATATTTACAAAAAAGAATAAAGACTTGTTGAAAGAGGAGCTAGGTATTATCTGGATAATTTCACAGTTACCAATGACAGAAGAAAATGTAATAAAATTTCAAACTGGTATTGTCACTGAACTGTTTTTCAGAAGGTCAGTCACTTCCTTCTGCTGCTCTAACAACTATAATTGAAAAAATGTACATCTTATGTTACTGTGTGTGTATTTTTTTACATGAATTTAATGCTTATATTATAGCAGTTTGTCATTTTTAGGGTATTTCAAGTCCTATTGATAATACTCCAAGGGTATTTTGGAAGGAATACACTGTAATGTGATAACAAGGCCGGGTGTTATAATCTGCAGTTGATATTTTGAAAATGTTTTTGGATTTCTGAACTTCTGAATCATTAATATATTTGCTATGCCCATTTGCTTATAAATGCCTGGACGTCAATATCCTATTTGGATACAGGACATCATTATTCTTTTGGGAAAACTTGGCTAGGTTTAGAGAGGCTCCTTGGATCATTAACTTGGTAATAATCTATGTGTCTAAAGGCTATACAACTAAGTGGTGCACTTGGGTTACTCAGGATTTCACTGTTTTATGTTTTTTTTTTCTAAATGGTTCAGAGTATTATGATCTGATATGCAGGGCAGGCTAGGTTACTATAAAAACATTAAATGGTCTAGTAGCATATGCTGGCTGTCATTTGAAGGCTTGTTATAATCCTGATAGGTTCATTGGTATAAAAGTTTATAAAGGAAGTACTATGTAACAAACTTGTGTATTTTTCATTGCAGACAGTGAATCTGTGACCTAAGTCAGCATTGTACTACCAGACTCAACCTCTTTTAGGGTTGTTTTGTGAGTTATTCCTTATTTAATGAAAATAAATTTTTGTTTGGGGATCTCTTATATGTGAGATGGTGTTAGTTATGTAACCTTTTTGATGTGATTGAGTGAGGTGTTTTGATAATATCAGTACAAATGTTTGGTGTATATTTAATGAATGCCCAAGTATAACTGAATAATTTAGCAAGTAGACATTTGACTGTGATAAAACAGAGGGATTTGGTTTCTTTTTCTTTATTAAAAATGTTAGTGAGCAACACACTGTGCACAGAAGTGATTGGGAGCCGCTGAAGTTTTTTAGTAATTTGTGAGTTGTTCCCCCCACCTCTTTGGAATATTTATTTACACACTGGATGGATGAATGGAAGAAGCACTGTTTACAAATGCAATAAGTGGAGTCATGTCTCAGTGAAACATTAGTGTCACTATTATAGAATATTTGTTTAATGTGATGTAAGATCATGTTTTATGTTTCAGTGTCATGTACATATTTGGTGGAAGTTAAATTAAATGTTATGTACTGTAAATGTTTTATAGTTTCAAACTTTGGAGTTAGTGATTAGATGTTTGAAAGTTCTAAGTCAGTCAGTTACTCTGGTTAGTAGCTCAAGACTTAGTTGATGGTGGATTAGGTTTTATAGCCCCATATACATGGTGAGCTGTAACTTAGGACCATGATTGGATAATTAATCATTGTTTGAAGAAGACTGATAAATTTGGTGATGGTATATAACCAAGGCACTAAGTCTGAATATCTGTTCTATACATTTTTTCCTCTTGTTTGATAATTTTATAGACTATGGTCTATTTTAAGCATAGAAGTAAAGGTGGAAAGAGTGGGGGATGTTTACACAGTGAATACTGGGTGGGGAAAGGCATGATTAATGTGTACAATTCATTGTCAAGTGTCAAGAGAAACCACGTATGTTGCAGTGAATGATGAAATATAACATCATGATGTATTCTTTCTTTTTCCTTAAATACAAAATTTGGGTTCTCATGGTCTTAAACGGTGACAGGCTTAGTTCACTTGGTAAATTGATTATAGCTGTATAAATTGTTCTTGTTTTTCATGATGTCAAAGTTTCAGTTTCAACTCAATAAAGGTTGATGTAAAAAACAGTGATAGTGATTTAGAGTAAAAATGCAGTTTTTGAAAGACTGGTCTGGACAAATAGTCATCAATAAGAAAAAAAATTAAATTTGTTTTTTTCTTTCAGGGAAGAAATAATTTATGATCAAGACTTAATGTTTAAAACTAGCAAAGCAATAGTTCTGAAACAAATAAGCAAATATGTGAGAGGTTGCCCAAACTAGATATGAGAATATTTAAGTACAAAGAAAGATTCAAATAAAATATACTGGCCAGTAAGGAAAGTTAATTCAGACAGAACAAGTGGTGCAGAGCTGTGCTATCTCCATTACATATAATAACAGCTATCCAGAGAACAAGATGCCCAGTTCCAAGTTGCCTCATATGTTTGATGATTATTATTCCATGTTTCCTGAAATAATTAAATTTACAAAAACAAGAAGTATGATCAATGCAATAACATCTCCATTATCAAGACAGATAATATACTCAGCAATGGTTCACAGTACAAAAGTCAGAAATTCAGAAAGTGTACGAGTAGAAATTCAGACATTTAACATCAAACCCACACTATCTGCAATCAAATGGGCAAGTGAAGAAAACTATTGATAAAGTAAAAAATCTCATCTTAGTTAATTTGTCAAATGTCATCAAGGTCTGAAGAGATAAATACTCCTTTATACTTAACATTGATGACACCAATTAATGAGTTCATCAGCCCCGTTGTGAAGTATCTCACTAAACATACCAAATTAGAAATACCCCAAGGGTTTCCAGTAAGCATAATATAGATGATTGGATCAATGAATCATGAGACCTTTTGGAAAACCTATAAAGACTGTCATCTTACAGCTTTGGAATATAGGACTACACCATTGCAGTGACTTTTTCAATGTATCACATGCTTAACAGTTAATGAAAAGGTTGAAAGCAAATTTACCTACATTAGCAATGTGATGTAGGTATGAACAGAGCTGTAACTTGGTCGTCTGCTGTCCATTGCTCTTCCCTGATCTGGTACCCCTCAACTAAAAGTAGACTGTTGCCCAATCCTCATCTAAGGAGCAAGCCAGGTCCATTATCATCAATTTGCAACCCCAACTTAGTGCTGAGCCAAAAATAGGTCCTCTATTACCCCATATTTGAGTAGTTCTTTGTAATATAGAAAAATCTCTTACAACCAATGGAAGAAATTGCATGCTTCAGACAAGTACCACCCTTACACAAAATACATTTACACTAGACCTCGTGGAGCACTGAAGTGCTTCAGCAAATGTGGTATCTGCATTCAGAAACTGAGTATCAGTACTGAGGTTCATGCCCTCGACATTCACCACCCAGAGTGCCTGCTCCTTTCCCTCTGCCTTAGCTATGCCTCTATGCATAAAAGTCAACACAGAGTGAAGGAGATACTGGAAAGAAATCAACAATAACAGAAATATAATTATGATAGAAACAAGCAAAGATTACCAGATTTACAGATGGGAGACAATACGTTATCTCAAAAGCCACAAGAATGTTCACAGCCTGATGCTGAAGTAGATGGTAAAGCAGCCAAACCAAGATGCTGTTTACTTCATGGAGAAAGTGAAAGTTGTAATGAAAAATCAGAAACATGAAGTTAAAGTTTCAAGACAAAGACCAATCAGAAGTGTCACATAAGTGTCACAAGCAGTTCTTTCACAAAAAAATAAGAACTGTCATAACCAAGAGTTAGAGAGAGTTCATTAGGCATGTTAACTTGTATCGCAACAAAAACTGTATTAACTCAAATGTCCATTGCAAATAGTCTAAGTATTCAAGTTCTGAAAAAGCACTGAAGAAACTCAATAGATATATGTACAGTTTGAGACTTAAATGAAACTTTTCATTCCATAGAATCATTTTATTTTAAAATGTTTAACTGTAGCTTTAAAAAGGGGATGCTCAAAGTGAGGTATAAAGGTATAATGCTAATGTGTAAGCTACAGTGATTTGCGTGAAATGTAGTAAGAAGTCTCAGCCTGAATTCAGACCTCATGGAGGATAGCCCACTACTTCAGTGCTTATTCCTTATCTTGGTATTGAATTTTCTAACGTCTCCCCAACCCTCCAACTTCTACTTCCTATATACACTCCCTTTTGCACTGATCACTAGTTTTACTTCTTTGTATAGCTGCACTTGCTTTCTCTTTATTATGCCTTTTTGCCTTTCCACAATACTTCTTCCGTAACCCAGAGTAACCTATGTGTGATCCTGTTTGGAGCTTACTATCCATTCAGAAAGGTGATTCAGAGAGTTACATGACTTCATATTGGTAGTGGTGTTATTTAGCTACATATGTTAAGGGCAGCATATAGTATTTCATTGCACAAAACTTTTGTTGGAACCTTTGCTGCTGGAACCAAGCAATCAACAACCCCAACTACACAAAAAAAGAAGAAACAAGCAAATAAAAATTGTTTTAGCAAGGGTTTTGTTGTGCTGCACACCCTGTCATTTCTAAATATGCAAACTCTGAGATCATACAACAGTGAGAGCAAGAGAACCCCCCCCTCCCCCGCATGCTGCATTAAACAGCAAAAAACAACCATCATAAAACATAAAACACAATGTTTTTGCTAGGGACAGCCCCATGCAACCCACATCACTGCAACTCTAAATACACCAACTCTGAGCTCTTAATAGTAGAAGGAAGGAGAAACCACCTAAAACCTACTGCTTCACGATATTGCTAATTTAGAAGCATATATTTCATTTCCTTTTTCAATGAATTCCAAAACTGACCAGCTGAAGTGATTTCTTTAAAGACTATTTGAAGTAGAATGTCTGACATGCAGTCACCTGCTCCATAACTGGATACTATAAAAGCAAACATATATTCCCCATATATATAAATATATAATCCTGATCAGCAGGCATGGTTAAAAACTTGGCACTGGATGAACATAAGTTTCTGGGTGGGTGTGCCCCCTAAATAGGGAGCATAGGAGTGGATACTGCTATAACTTATATAAGAGGAAAAAGACAAACAGAATTCAGAGTTTAAAACAGGGACCAGCACTTGACTCCGTGAAACACAACCAGCCACAAACGAATTTACCTAGGTTTCGTCTTTAATCAGACTTCTTCAGAATACAAATGATTTGTATTCTGAAGAAGTCTGATTAAAGACGAAACCTAGGTAAATTTGTTTGTGGCTGGTTGTGTTTCACGGAGTCAAGTGCTGGTCCCTGTTTTATGTTCTGGTGGACTTGTTCTTTGTTGTAATAATGGAGAATTCAGAGTTTGACAGGGCCAGTTTAAGTGTTGAGGGTGGTCAGAGCTTTGCAGTGATGAAAATGCAATGAAAGATTGGCCATAGACCTATCAATTTTATTTTATGGATGATTAATTGGAATAAGTTAGGTGAAAGGGAGTTTACTAAATGCATTGTCTTCTAATAAGCAGGCTATGGATGAGGAATTAACTGTTAGTGGTAACCCTTACAAGGTAGTTAAGGAAGGTTTCAGCTCAGTAGACATGAGTATTATGTGTGCCGATAGTGATGGTGTTGACATGAGTATCAGGCTTAATCTCATCATACCTCAGGCCAAATAACAGCACTGACTATAGACTGAGAGTTGACTGAGGATGGTTATGTTAAGGTTTGCTTCACTGCCTGTATGATATTAAAATATATTTTAGTGTCAATTTAGTTTTATTGAAAATGAGATTACTATTAATTCCTGATGATAGTATGTTGTATTTTGATGACATTATCTTGGCGTTGGAGGGTAATGCTTGTGTGGTCACAGGAGAAGGAGCGCACATTAGAGCCATCAGTATACTGGCTGAGACTAGAAATGTCACAGTGCTGAGACCTGATGGACAATGGTGGTAAATAATTAGGGCCTGAGCTTTGAGATGCCATGGGGTACAGAGTGGTGCTGAGAAGTTGCTTTGCCCTGTTTTTCCTTAGACAACTTGCAATGCATAATACCACCACCACCCCCATATGTCCAAGTATTTTTTGTTTTAGTAAAATATGAGGGCTTTAGATAAAGTCACACTAATATAGACCTAAGAAATTGATAAGGTATGAGTGACTAAGTGAGCTTTTATTTTTCTTATTCTTATTCTTCCTTGCGCAGGGGCAGTCCTAATATCCTCAACACAGATATTAGGTTAATAGGTTAGTAATTCCTGATTCCTGCCTTGCCTTTTTTTTTTTTTTTTTTTTTACAGGACAGTGATATATTGTTTTTTACTCCGTTTGGATAATACCAGAGAACAGCTTAGAGCTAAAATAGTGGACAAGTGTCTGTATTATGATACTGGCCATTTCCTTGATGGCTTTAAGATATGGGTCATCCAGTCTCCTGAAGCTGTTGACTTCAGTAGTAAAAAACGCAAATGATAAGTTTTTTGAAAGAAAAGAGGTACGTGTAAGAGCTACTACACATGAAAATGGAGGCTTGTCCTAAACCAAATTTCCATATTCAAAGCAGTAGTTGAAAACCTTGGAAATTATTTTTTTTATAAATGTGAACTATTACAATTTATATTGATTATATGTAGATACCCTGAACAATTAAAAACACAGACCATTTCATTCCGTTTCCATACTGCATATATTCAAGCTTTGTGTGTGTGTGTGTGTGTGTGTGTGTGTGTGTGTGTGTGTGTGTGTGTGTGTGTGTGTGTGTGTGTGTGTGTGTGTGTGTGTGTGTGTGTGTGTGTTAGTTTAGCATAATAAATATTAGACAAAATAGTGCGGAAATGGAAGCCTTATGAATTGTGGATTCTGCAGTACCACTAGGAAGGCATGACACACAAATACTGTTTGTATCATCCTTTTCATTTTGGAAAAAGGTCCTATCAGAATATTTAATTTTTTAAACATTTTTATATAAATGTATTTACTGTTTAGGTCTGCTTAACAATATAGTGAATGTTAAGATCTACCAGAATTATACAATCATACTATGCTCTGGGGAGTAACAAATTACACAGTACCAAACAAAACGGGATACTATGATCATTGAAACATTGTTTTTACAACAGATTTTCATAATAATTCTAGAACTATCCAAGTGCACCAGAAGGTATGAAGAAAAAAACTTAAACATTTTCTTGATATAACATCCAACGTTCACATCTAAGAAATTCATATGTGAAAATGCATACTTGTCTAATGGTAGTAGAGGGAGAAACTTTTCAATGTGGAATCATGGCAACAAAGAAAAATCAATCACTTTGAAAGGACAAGTCATCTAATGAAAGGCTAACAGAAAAAGTGATTTATATAATCTGGTAGGTATGACAGAGAGAGACAGTGAGAGCAGCATGAATGCAAACCAATCCAGCATGAAAGGAGAGAAAGACAGTATGAAAGACAGTTTATGAGAGTACTGGAGTCACTAACCAACTAAAGACAAATAGCAAGAATAGCAACAGAAAGGAAGTCGAAATACATTTTTCGTTCTCCTCACTTTGGTATGAGAGTATCTACAAGTCACTAAAACAGGGTCTCATATTTATTTATCCTTTTTCTTATTTATCCTTTTTTTTGGACTGGGTTAGTCTCACTAGGCTAGTGGCAACCTTTACGGGGAGACCAGTGGTAGTATTTATACCACTAGGAGAAATGTGGCAGGGGCATCGTGGAACTTCCCCTACTCTTTTCGATAGTGACATGGGATCTTTTACAACCATCTGAGCTACCACCATTTCAGTCATACTTGGAAAAATTAAAGAAAAGACATCAAAGATTGAAACAATACTAATTTCATGAACTTTAATTATACTTTGGTTTAAGAGTGGAGTCCATTCCTATCATGGTATTAGAAACCCAAAAGACTTGGAAAAATTAAAAAAAGGGACCTCAGTTTAACATCTCATCCAAAGGACAACACACTCAGGAGTGCAGCACCCCTCCCCTATGCTGCACTGCAGTTTCAACAATCCATCTATGTAGTGTGGGAATAGAACCTGCAGGCTTCTGCACCAAAGGTGAATGTGCTACTTGTACTACTGACAGTGATATTATGTCTGTAATCCACCTTACCATGAATAGATCCATAGCAGCAACAAAGAAACTAGTGAAATACAGTCAGGAAGGAAGGAAGTATGAAAATGTTGTGCTATGCAAAGGAGGACACAAAATGTTTTTTGTAGCACAGGGAAGTATTAAAAATAACAATCTTAAAAAAAGAAACATATATGCCCTTACCCACTTTGTTAAGTCTGGTTAAAAATTAAATGAATGAAATGTGTTTATTACATGAGAAAACAGAGAAGGGTGGAGGATGAACTGAACTGTACAGATTTTTGCCTCATATTTTTGGTCCGTTTTCCATAAATCTGTGTTTTTCTGGCAAATTAGTAGTAAATCAGTAACGACTGAAGTTAGAAAATAATGACAGATGTTTGAGTTTCAGACTTCATACCTTTCAGAAAATTCATGCTAATGCTAAACCTGTTATTCTATTAACTTTCTAAGTTTGAAAAAAAAGCGATATTTAAAAATTGTCCCTATTTTTGGGCCTTTGTCCCACTTTTATTAATGGTTTTGTCCAGATTTCTTGCTCTAAGAGGTTGAAAGGTATGTGGAGGATATGTTCAAAAATCAGAAATTCAACAAAAACAGATTGGCATTGTTTCACAATGGTAATGGCATATATTACATGGAGATTATCAAACTTCTTTTAGACTGACATAAAGAAAAAGGAATACTGTTATCATTTCCTGCATGTATTTTTGTGTAGTTCCAAATGGAATAGAGTCCACTGGCAAGTATATCCAAATGTATCCAAAAATATATCCAAACACGAATAGTGAAAAGCACTGTTCTTTATTGACAGTCAAACTATCCTCAGTATTAATAAAAGCATAAAACCATCCTCAGTGTGAAACAAGGTAAGCGCTTTCGTCTCCAATTATACAGTTCAGGAGACTTTATCAAACAAAAAATGGGCCATCAGATTAGACTTTAAATACTAAAAATTCTCCCTCTCAAATGATGTCATATCCTGGCTAAACACAAAATGCCTTTTTAAAGCAATAATACATTTAAAAACCATAGATACAAAAAAATAAGGTATACAAAAAATATATATATCCACAAAGGGGCATAAAACTAGAACACGTGCAAAGGCAAATAATGTGCAAGAGGCATAATTAAAACATACGTCTACATTGGCAAAACTGAACGTAAGTTGAAAAATAGAATAGGTGAGCACCTTAGGGACATTTGCGATGGTCATGACCATAATGCATTAGCTAAACATATTAATGTATACCCAGAACTTCACTTTAAATTTTTTATATTGGAAAGCATAGTGAATTCTTCCAGGGGAGGTGCTTGGCCATATTATTTAGAAAAAATTGAATTAGCCTGGCAGTTGCGCTTAAATGCTGCATGCTTGCCAGGCTTAAATGAAAATATTTCCATTAGTAGCCTGCTAAAGATAAGAGCACTGGGCAGAGATTAAAGTAATTTTTCAAATACTTTTTAAGTATCTGATTACTTAACAGGTACTATTCACACGAATATATTGTTTTTTATGGGATGTTCTTTATGAGATCAATTTTATTTACACATTTTAATGTTTTTAACCACGGGAGAATATCGTGGTGCCTTCTTTCAAGTATATATTCTAACTGCTTATTTTTCTCATTATTTATTGAATAGAATGTTTTTTAACCTTTTTAGTTTTAACCTTTCCTAATTTGTGTAATAGGGGTATTTAAATTGCATTGTTACACATTTTATGACACCTGCTATAGTTAGTGAATGTTTTAAAACAGCGCCTAATTTCTGTTATATATGAACTAGTATATGTGTCTATGTTCAGTATGAGTTTGGTTATATTTTATTAGAAGTTTTATGATTACATATGAATATTTTTCCTTGTCTACATGTATTAGGGTATTTCTTAATGCAGTTAATATGCATTTTATTATGTTTTAATTAAGCCTCTTGCACGTTATTTGCATTTGCACGTGTTCTAGTTTTATGCCCCTTTGTGGATATATATATATATATATATATATATATATATATATATATATATATATTTGTATTCTTTATTTTTTTGTATATATGTTTTTTAAATGTATTTTTGCTTTAAAAAGGCATTTTGTGTTTAGCCAGGATATGACATCATTTGGGAGGGAGAATTTTTAGTATTTAAACTCTAATCTGATGGTCCATTTTTTGTTTGATAAAGTCTCCTGAATTGTATAATTGGAGATGAAAGCGCTTACCTTGTTTCACACTGGGGATGGTTTTATGCTTTTATTAATACTGAGGATCGTTTGACAGTCAATAAAGAACAATGCTTTTCACTATTCATGTTTGGATATATTTTTGGATACATTTGGATATACTTGCCAGTGGACTCTATTCCATTTGGAATTACTTATTGTTTTTTTCTCTTTGTTGTTTATCATGTATTTTTGTGTGTGTGTGTCTGCATGTCTGTCTGTCTGTGGCTCCTTCTTGAGAAAGATAGAAATAGAAAAATAGCAGAAACTCTGCAATGTATGCTATTTTCCCTGGCTTTAGAATAGCAACACACTGGTCTAGACATAGACTGGAGGAATCAATGTTTGACTTGATTCATCCAGCCTACAGGAAAGTGAGGCTTGGGGATGGTAAAATTGTTTCCTGACCCCTCCATATAGAAGCCACACTCCTACTCTAGCTAATATTCTACATTGTTGTGTCTATACAGCAAGAGCATTTCAAGAAAACACACAAGAACATGACCCATCTTAGGTTTGACTATGAAGAGACCGGAAATGGAGTGTAACACGAGTAGTTGATAAACTAGAAACATGAGATCCAATAAAAAACTGAGTGACATTTCCTTTGTCTTGGGGGTAACTCAGATTTTCTGACATAACGTAAGAAAAAGTTGGAAAAAGAAGTCACTGATTTGTGTCACTGGCAGTCGGTCTTCCAGAAAGAAAAAAAAAGATATTTTGGGGTTACAGGAAGCACATTAGAAATATAACACAGGAAGAAATCTAAATAAAATTTTTTATTCAGGCTTTACTCTTATCTTGCATACAAAATGAGTAAGTACCAGGGTAGCACAATATTTATTATTTGGAATTAAGGAAAAGAGGACAGCAGACCACTTCCTAAATAACACTTTTCCATGCCTTTGATATGACTGTATATACAGGACAGAGACCAGCTAGCAAACCAAAGTTTTGATGTGCCTTCCAGAAGAGGAAGGGGAATGGCAAAAAATACCTCCTAAAGTTTTAATTTATACTGCCTCCATTATGACTGCATATACAGCAGAAAAGTTCAAATGAATGTTCTTGAATTCCTATGAGAAACCGAAAGTAAGTGATGAAACTATGTTTGAATCTGTCATATAATGGATATTGTAATAAGTAACTCATAAAAATCATTGAGATAACTGCAACTGTTATCTGTGTCATCTTAACCCAGCTTCTATTATTTCTTCTTAAATGAATTATGGTGTTTCTTTAACTCTGGCTGTGCCGTATGAAACTTTGTGCCAGATCTGTCAACACAACAAAATAGTAATAATAATAATAAGCAGCATTTGAACTGTATCAGTGAGAGTGTGGAAGTGAACTGGCTGACCCTGGCAGGAGGAAGCAATTTCCTGGTAGATTGCTCTGTTATTAGTATGTGGTATTATATAGTCACTGCCGCATGGTGACATATTAATTTGTATATATTAGGTAGTGGCAGCTAGCTATTGTCCGAATGACACATACTGACATCATTTAACTGCATCAAATTTAGTCAAACCAACTTTCTGCTATCTTTTTTTTTTTTAATCTGCTCTGTCAAATTTTAATGCAATGAGAATGCAATCACTTTTAAACCATTTATGTCATCACCAACAGTATAACCAACTAAAAAAAAGGGCTAGCAAGTAACTGGCAGAGAAAATCTCCAAGGTATGCATGATATATGCTAGTATTAGCCCTTGATCATATTGTTCTGTGTCTCAATATGTAGCAGGTAGCTAAAATAATAGAGATGATGTGGAAAAAAAGAAAAATAAAGCATAAACTGCAGGTTAAATTTCTAAAGACATATCTTGCCTGAAAAAGGGACATATTAAAACAGCAGGTCCAGGAAAAATGGTTGAGATTGAGAAGAATAGAGGAGAATCTGAACTGAAAACAGAAAATGTGTGTGTTCATTAGAAAATGAGGGAGAACTGTTTTTTTTCTTTCCCCCCATCACTTTCATTGCCAGTGCTTCACTCCTCATTCTTATTGCTTCATAAGTATTACAAAACATGCTGTATTCATCATCCTTAGTGCCAAAAAATGGCTGAAAAAGATTGGGCTTTGGTTGCCTTTGTTAAACTTGTGGAAGGACTAAAATGCATACTGCTTACTTCATGTCATTAATGTTTGGAAGGACACGAAGGAAAAAGCAACTAACTGTAAGTAAAATAATTGTTCTTAACAGTGTTTGTATAAAACATTTCATGATATAAGTTGAATTTTACAATAGTCACTGAAAGTGCTTTACTGTGTATGTGATAGATACTAAGGTAAACAAGCAGTAAAGAAATGTAGGTATTACAATGGAAGCATGTTTAAGGTAATATGCTATAATCTTGGACTGTTTGGGTGGGGAAGGTGGGGTATAAAAGTGCACTCATTATAATATATGTAAAGTTGAAATATTTTCTGTTCTGCATATACGAAAACCTGGATTAATGCCCTTGACTTAATCTGGCAAGTTTTTGTGTAAGCAAGTGAGCTTTAAAAATAAGAGACCACTGTGAAAATAATGAAAAGTTGTCCTTTAGTCAATGTCTACTGTGCATCAGTTTAAGTAGGGCCATAGGTTGCAACATGCACCTTAACATGGATAAAAATAATTTAGGTTAGGTAATGCCTGTGGATGCAGCTGCCACTTTGGGACATTTGTTTCTATCAGGAGTTAAACGTCATTATTTGAATATGTACATTGTTTTATGCATTTAAGTTAAAAGGTTATGGGGTATGTTTTTTGAGAGTTTTTATTAAAACAAAACATCTTGTAGAATGTAACATTTTCAAATGGAGATAGCAAGAAACTGTATAAAAGATCAACCTGCCAAACATTAGTGGGTACATGTAACACAAAAGCTGGAAAAAGACATTAAAAAACCTATCATATATAATAGGTGGGAATAATAACTTCTATTCATAGTGGCTACACTATACATATTATTTTGGAATGTGAATGGCCTCAGAAATATAGACAAAAATGCAAGCATAGTGAATTATATTACAAATGCAGAGTGCAAATATCAATGCTAGAGGAGACACATTTGGAAAAAAGTGAGCATGTGAATTTGATACAGAAAATATTACAGATTGGATATTCAGCAGAATATCAGGGACAAATGAAAGGGGGAGTACTTATACTAATTGCTAGATGAGCTCCAATATTGATAGAAGAGGGAACAATATAATAATGGTAGATTTGGGTTCATAAAGGGCGACTGGCAAGGGAAAAGGATCACACTGGCATGTATTTATATTCAACCTAAAAGTGCTACAATGTAGCTTAACAAAATTTGGGGAGAAATAATCAGCTTTAAGCAGGGTATAGTACTTATAGTTTGGGAGTAGAACTTGATTTGCAATGGTGAGGATGTATCTCTGGGACCTAGAAGGGAAAGATAACAAAGAAGGGTAGATTTCTGAACAAATTTGTGAAAATATTTGGTATGAACGATATGAATTCAGTAGTAGGAACTCAGAGATAATTAACATATTACCTTGTATACAACACTTGTCTGGACTAGACAGAAATTATATTTCTTGGGAACATGCATTTAATTGAAAGCTTCAACACACATCCAATAACTGTTTCAGATCACGTGCCAATAACACAAAGATAAAAATGCAGGGTAATGAAGTAAAAATGAGATATTGGCACTTCCCAACCTACCTGACAAAAACAGAGGAGTTTAAGTAATGGGCAGTTAAAATTATTCAACATTTATTGGGGAAGATAGAAATTTCCTTAGAAGTTATAGCTAGTGAGTGGGATAAAATAAAAGTGGAGTTTAAAACTGGGATGGAAATAAAACAGAGATATAGTTAAGAAGTAACCTCAATTATTTTGAAGGCTGACAAAGGTTAAAGTATAGCAGAATAAGGGGAATCTCACAGAACAAGAATATATGCAATTGGAGAGTGGTAGGACAAATAAGAGAGTATATTAATAGTATGCTTGATTTCAGAAATATTGCTGTTAAGCAACGTGTTTTTTTTTTTGATAACTCTAGAGCACAAAAACTTTTAGCATAATGACTTAGACAACAGAAAGTAGAAGATTGTTGCCAAACTTAGGGGAATATGACAAGAAAAACAACCAGAGATTCTGTAGAGGTATTAGAGATATTTTGGAAATGTTATGAGAAAACACGTCTATAGAGCAAAGAAATGTATAAATCATGAAAGAGCAAAAATGGAAATATTTATGGAAGACTTAAGTAAGCCAAGGTTAGAGGTAGATGTGGCTCAACAATTAAGATAGGAGGAGATGAGATAAAAATGGTGACGTATAATCAATCTGCAGGAAAGTCTCCAGGAATAAATGGTATCCCTGTGGAAGTTTGAAAACTACGAGGAAAGAAAGCGATAAACATCCAGAAGGTTTTGTTTTACATTATTTTAAAAGCAGGGGAATCGCCAATATTAAATCTTTCTCCAGAGCAACACGATGATCTTGTTACTTTAGATAAGTTTAAGCAGTACTGTGAGCCTAAAATGAACTTGCCATATACATTTGCCTTTTGCTATTCAAGAGAAACCATTGTTTACCAGTCTATTGATGCATATGTGATTGATTTAAGACATAGTGCCAAAGGCAAGAGTTTGATGAACTCCGTGATTCATTGTTGAGGAATAGAATTGTCTGTGACACTGAAATGACAAGGCAATGGATCCTGAATAAATATTAAGTCAAAAAGGCATGAAGCACAGCCTTCCTAAAAGATCAAGCCTCTGCCAGGTCTGCATGGTCCACATCAGAAGAAACTGTTTAAAAGCAACAGCTGTACTTCTCTTGCACCCTCAGTAATCTACATTAAATGAGACTGTAGAAAGTCTGAGTTAGTAATAGACGCAATGAGTTATAGCTACAAGGCAATGCATTATTTATCTATTTATTTGCATTTGTTTATTGGGAAAATCCAAATGTGCTAACAACCTTCATTCATGAGGAGGCCTGGGGAGTAAACCTCCAGAAAATATAGTATTAGTACAATACACACACACACACACACACACACACACACACATATATATATATATATATATATATATATATAAAATATTTTGAACTATATACATGGATACTTGCATTTCTAATAAATTACTCTTTTCCGAACAGAATATATATCCAAACTATGTGTGGGGCTACACGGTGCCCCCCCTTACTATATATACTAACTCCAGGGTCACACTACAGTGGGGAAAAGGCCATATATAACTTTCAGTGAAATGTGTTTCAGTGAAATGTGCTTTCAGTGAATATTCCTAGACCCATATATATATATATATATATATATATATATATATATATATTGCTAAAAGATATTGAAATACACCATAATTAGTTAGAACTTGTTTTAATTTTATACAGAATTACTATATATTATCTTACATAAAAGGAAGGCACATATGAAGTACCAAAGCAGTAGTTTGTGATATTTAGACAATGTAGGTAGTACAGGTCAGGCAGAATGTGCCTCAATGTGCAGATTTGAATTACATTGTGGATTAAAACAATAGAAAGTGACAAAAATATAGTAAGCGGTGATAGAAAAGTGTGTGGGGGATTTTACCGTCTGTTTTGCGTGGATGTGAGATAGTGGGATATGTTACCTTGAAATTATTAGTATAGTCTTACTCCTGCTACTTTCAGCAAAAAGCAACTATGTACATTTATGTTTCACATTGTTACATTTTGCTATTTTTACAACACAAAGCACTTAGCCGCATTTATTTTTCCTGTCACTAATGTTAATACAAGTAAAACTACAAATACAATAAAGCAGGAGATGCAAACACATGTTATGTTTTCGGGTAATGAAAACAACCTGTAATGAAGTTAGCTGGTAACGCATCACATTATGCTGACAAAAAAGAAAATGAGAGAATGTTAACCATCCAAGTAAAATCAGCATTCTTGCTAGTTACTATACTGATAGGAAAATATAATTTCTTTTGTGTTTTCATACCTTCAGCATCTCCTTGTAACCAAGCTATCAAACAAGAAGAAACTTGTGGCATGATACTGCTCTTTCAGTATGGGTCTTCTTAGCATTAACCATGTCAGTTCAGTTTATAAAGCATCTAAGATTTTCATTAGAGCCTGCACTGGATGCTGGATGACGGCTCACAAACATCGTTCTCTTCTGGCCTTGCTAACTATTCTGCATCTGAATTCCCTGCAGATACCAGTTCCATCAGTTCATTTCCAGTCACCTCAGTTGTTCAGTGAGTCCGGTCATAGTTGGAATGTTATTAGCAGTGATAATTAGTATACATTTGTCCACTTCTGATTCATCAGAGATGTTGAGGGGGTAGCAGTAGAAGGGGATGCTAAACTCCAGACAAACATTCCTCAACACTTTCAGAAGTTTGTCTGCTTCATTTTATTTCAGGAGGCACAGATATTGTAGATAGCACACTTTAGAGGTCTATGCTTGGCAGAATTCATTAACACTATCCTATTAGTGGCATTATTAACTTGTTGTGAAAGCTTAATGATGCATGAGCACATTGACTTAATTACAACTGTGCTAGGGGCTGCAGCAAGGCTGTTGTATGGGGTGATAAGAAAACAAATCTAACAGTATCAGTACCCATAGTGCTAGTGTTAGACAATGCATTATCCAGTAAGCAAATGGCATTTAGTCTGAGACTTTCTGCTCAAAGATACTGCGTAACACTGGGAGAAAAACTGTTCTGTAACCAGACTGTAGACATTTCATTGTCATCCACATTGTAAAGAGATGTTCATTCACAACACATGCAAATTTATTATGATGATCTGCTTGAAAAACAGGTGTGCATCATAACAGATTTATTATTATGATGTGCTTGAAAAAGAAGTGTGGATCATGGTTTATCTGTCATTATTAGTTTCAGTTTGTCCTGACCAGTTGCATTGCTGCACAGTAGCTGATAAATTTATAGTCAGTTCCAGCTGTCTCAGCATAGGGCAGGAAAGTAAAGGTTGGTATGTCTTCCAGACTATGCTTGTTTTATCTGCATTGTAGGCTTGGTCACAGTGCTATCTTCAAGTGTAGATCTGAACAAGGAATGGCATTTGGCTCCATCTCCCTATCAACAATTCTGTGCTGAAAGCGTTGTCGCATTTTAAACTCGTACAGCAATCCAACTTTTGTCAAAGTTTCTCATTTCTCATTTAGTGAGGATAAAATTGATTGAAAATTTCCCTGGCTATCTCAACCAGTTGTAGTCTTTCCAAAAGGATACTGTGTCTTCTCAAGTTCACAAACCACATTATCAGAATCTGTGACACATACTCATTTTTGCCTTTGTGGCCTGGATCATGGGCTGAAAAGGTTCTGATATGGACAACTCTGTTTACTTAATTAACAAAGAAATAATTAAAATTAATTAAAAAGACTAATTAAATAAGCCCAGTGTTAAACTTTGCCTACCACATTTCAGTAGGCAGTAACATTGCCTAGTCTAAGATTGATTTAATACTTAACCTCTTCTCTTATCCATCCATCCATCCATCCACAACCCTTTTTTTTCCATTTCAACAGTGATGATCATCTAAAACCAAGGTTTACACCGCCGGGTGGCTAGCCCAGCCATGGTCTCTTCTCTTATGAAGGAAGCAAGATTTAATAATAGCCAGGGGTTCTCAGATTGGGCCACACAGCCTGCCAATATTAGTGGCCCAAAACTGTGAAGATGGGACACTGAAAAGTGGTAGCTGCAAGTTCATCTTGGTTGTTCTTTGAATAACTCATAATTGTTTTTAACTGTGTTCTCTTACCAGATTCCACTGCCTTTCCTTGACAAACTTAATCAAGTTAGGTCTCCTATATTATATGTCATTGTGTGAGGGAAAGAACAGTAATCCTTTGTCAAAGTCCCCAGTTAATAGGTACCTCAGACAAACCAACTAAACACCTTCCCTTTTTATTTTGGTTCACCATACTGATAAATATGGATTGTTCCAATTACACTCACAATACTCAGTGACATAGAACTCTCTTGTCCAAGCAAGTCTGGTGTTTACTAGACATTTTATAAATCTCTCTAAGTGTACTTTCACTATGTAATATGTTTTGGGCTCCCCATACTTCCAAAATGACATATTTTCTATAATGGCTTCCTTTGCTCTTCTGTTTCTGAGAACTACTTTTGTTCACACTCACTGATGCATTTCCTGTTTTAAGCCACCAAACAAGTAAAATATTCTCAGTCGCATCTTGAAAAATTATATAAAGAATAACAGATATCTGCTAGAGGACAACTATAACCATTTATATACTGCTATGTCATCAAGGTTACCCATCTTCAACAGGATAGATTCTAACATGGTTAACTGACAGTGGCTATTTGTTATTTGTAATGTGTGGCACTATAATATCCATTAGATGTTAAAAATATTTAAGTAAAAAAACAGACATTTCCTTTCGCAGATTTTGTCACTTCTGGACAACAACTTGTTATGCTGTCAGCTGTACACTGTGTTCCTCTTTCATTACAAGTTTATATGCTGGTTTATTTACATACACAAAGCAGTACAACAGCATTGCTGACAGTCAATGTTTTGATCTTTTATCATGCCCCCCCCCCCAACTCCAAAAACAAAACTAGTTGCTTCTGCAATTGTATTCTAATTTTACAATTCAGTGTATGACAGAAGCTATGACCCATGTTATGCTCTTATTTTATAACTTTACAAACCTACAGGAATCTGACACTATAGCTGCACAGTTAGATGTACCTCCTTGGCTATAATCTGATCATATTCTTATATGTGAATTAAAGGCATATTTCTATATTTGATGATGATGAATTATTCATGTATTGTTAAGGTTCTCACCTAGAAACTGGAATTTTTACTTTCAAATGCACCAATGCGGTAAAGAAAAACAAAGAATAAATAAGCTATCCTCAGAGAGATTGAATCTTAATTATTGTGTCTGGAGATATAGTCAGTGTAACAAGCTATCTATGATCTGGCCTTGTCAAATACTATGGAGATGTCTGCTATACACAAAAGAAAATGCTTCTGTTGTCTTTGGCAAAGAATCATAAAGATCAGAGGCAGGAAGTAATTTAACTAGCAAGGCTGTTTACCCAGGATTGTTCTGAGAACAAACCTTAGTATGTTTCTTCATAAACCTTGTGATGAAAGCCAGTAGTTGTTAGGATCATAAAAACTTGGCTGATCCTTTCACATTAAATAGTTTTTTCTTTATGCTAGGCACATAAAGAAGTCTGATGCAGTGCAAATCATAATTTAATTCAGATAGTATTCAGGCTGAGAAGGTTCCAGGAGATATGTTAAATGTTAGCTCAAGTTTGAGACACTTGCAGGCAATTATGGGGTTGGCACTGTAGGGTACCATATATTTATTTAAAATATTTTTGTATACCTTTGAGTTTCAGCTGTGAATAATTTGTCATTTCAGTAAAATAGGCATTCAGAAATCATGTCTTTCTTATGTTTTAAAATGTACTAAAGTCTAACATACTTTTCTACGAAAGCCCTTGAATCACTTGTGTGTGTTTCCCCCTCCCTCCTAAAATGGCCTATTTTCTTTACATCTGTAGTATAGTTAACACTGATGCAGAAAGTGTAGGATCTCTTTAAAACATTTCTCATTTGATGGTGGCTGCAGTCTACAAGATGATTAAATTACCATTGACCTGGTGATGGACAGGTTGACAGAAGAGATCAGACAGGAGTTCCCATGGACTATGATGTTTGCAGATGACATTGTGATCTGTAGTGAGAGTAGGGAACAGGTGGAGGAGACCCTGGAGAAGTGGAGATATGCTCTAGGGAGAAGAGGAATGAAGGTCAGCAGGACTAAGACAGAAGATATGTGTGTGAATGAGAGGGAGGATAGAGGAATGGTGAGGATGCAGGGAGTAGAGGTGGTGAAGGTGGATGAGTTTAAATACTTGGGATCAACAGTTCAGAGTATTGGTGAGTGTGGAAGAGAGGTGAAGAAGAGAGTACAGGCAGGATGGAGTGGGTGGAGAAGAGTGACAGGAGTCATTTGTGACAGATGAGTACCAGTAAGAGTGAAAGGGAAGGTCTACAAGAGGGCAGTGAGACTAGCTATGTTATATGGGTTGGAGACAGTGGCACTGACAAAAAGGCAGGAGTCAGAGCTGGATGTGGCAGAGTTAAAGATGTTAAGATTTGCACTGGGTGTGACGAAGGTGGACAGGATTAGGAATAAGTATATTAGAGGGTCATCTCAGGTTGGAAGGCTTGGAGGCAAAGCCAGAGAGGCAAGATTACATTGGTTTGGACATGTGCTGAGGAGGGATGCAGATTATATTGGGGAAAAGATGCTAAGGATGAAGCTGCCAGGTAATAGGAAAAGAGGAAGGCCTAAGCTAAGGTTTATGGATGTGGTGAGAGAGGACATGCAGCTGGTTAGTGTGACAGAGCAAGATGCAGAGGACAGGAAGAAATGGAAACAGATGATCCACTGTGGCGACCCCTAACAGGAGCAGCCGAAAGGAGAAGAAGAAGACCTTGATGACAGAATGGATGGCCATAGTTTGCTATCAAAATACCCTAATCAACCTTAACAGCACCCCTTACAGATTTAATCCTTTTCTAACTCCTGCCCACTTCTGAGTAACAATCCCTTCGCATTTCAGCAGCTGAACATATTAGTAATGTCACCCACAGTTTTTGGTGCATTTGTTTTTGACAAGTTAGACTTATCCACATTTTAGACACAAACATGCACACACACACACATATACACCTTATATATATATATATATATATATATATATATATATATATATATATATATATATATATATATATATATATATAAGTCTATATAATATATATTATATATCTATTATATCTATTATGTATAGACAGACACAATATTGGAAAAAGGGACAATATGCTTTAATGACAAAACCAAGCATTCAAAACAATAGAGTGAGTGCTTTCATGAAATATACTAACTACTGCAAGACAAAAACACACACACTCTTGCTGATGGCTACACTATGTGTAACCTTTCAGCTTATTCATCCCTCAGATGGGGGTGATAACCATACCCAATCATTCCCCACAACAGCGCTATGGCTCATTCATTTGCTGAAAAGGTAAAAACTTTCTCAACATATGCACGGCCACCCTTAGCAAATGTGGGGCCCAATTTAGGACATGTTTGGGGCCCCATAGCCACAACATTCTCATCACCCAGACCCACATCCTCAATGATTTGCCAGAAAACCAAAATTTTATGAGGAACAAACCAAAAATATGAGGCAAAAATATGGACATTGTGTGAATTCTGAAAAGTTATGTGAGTGTCTATACTGCTTCAATGGCATACCTCTCTAACTTCTTTGTTCAAGAATTCTAGGTAAAGACAAAAATAATTGGAGGACAAATGTACAAAAATAGTGACAATATTACTGTAATTCACTTAAAAGTTAACAGAATAACAGATTTTGCATCAACACATCAACATGCATATTCTGAAGAATACAGATTATGAAACTTTAAAGTCAGTCATTATTGACTAGTTGTAGTCAATAGTAATTGACCAGAAAATCAAAAATATTAGGAGGGAAATGGCACAAATAATGCAAAATCAATCATGGACATTGTGTAGAAATGTAACTGTGGCAAACTGCTTGCTACATTTGTATTAAGCAGCTTGCAAAGGTACAAGAGCTTTTTTTCTCATTTGGTCTTCAAGATGAAGACCTTTTTGTTTATTCTTTTTTCCTTGCTCCTGAAGCTGTCAGGGTCGGTACTGACAGGTGCTGATAGTGCAAGAGTGCACTATTAGCATTTGGTAATGAAATGTCAATATTGCATTTTCTGTCATGGCTGAAGTGCTCAGTGTGTGATTTATTATTTATTTCGCATTTGTTAACCGAGTTGGTCCAAATGAGTTGTGAGGTGATTGCAGTGACAGATCTTGGAGTTAAGCATGTGATTTTTTAGTGCCTTTTTAAAGTTGTTGGCATGAGTTATACTTCTGATATATAATGGGAGTTTGTTCCAGCCATGAGAGACAGATTATTTATAAAAGTGTTTGCCTACATTATTACAGGGTTTATAAGTCAGTAGTAAGAGTTGGTTGGAACTATAAAGAGGACGATTGGGGGTGTAGTAGGACAGATGTTTGGAAAGTGATGGGCAGATAGTGGGGTTAATGAGAAAGGAGTGATCAGTTTGGAGTTGAGTGGGAGTAAGTTGATGTGTGAGTTCAAGTCAGTGAAGTTTCTGTAGGGCCAGGCAGTGGTGGGAGGAGTAGGGATGATTTACAGCAAATCTAACAACTATTTTATGTTGATTCGAGTTTTTGAATAAGGAAATATTATAGGTTAGTCAGGGTAGGGGAAGCACAGAGTAGGGTGGGTAGTAAGAAAGCTTGAGCAAGGGCATGTTTGGATTCTGCACTAAGGTATTTTTTATTTCTGTAAAGTAGGCCTAATTTTTGGTGGGTTTTTCTGATGCTCTGTTGGACATGTAGGTCAAATTTTAGTTTGTCATCAATTGTGCTGAGGAGTTTAGTTTGTGTTTCAACTTTTATAATAGTGTTGTTGAGAGAAGAGATTGAAAAGGTAGATTTACAGTGGGAGAGGGAGTTAGGCAGAAAAAGCAGGACCTTTGATTTATTGAAATTGAGGATGAGCTGACTGTCATTGAGCCATCTTTCTACAGAAGAAAAGGAGTTTTGTGTAGTAGTTAACAGGTCTGACAAGTTTTCAGAGACAGATATCAATGTGGAGTCATCTGCATATTGGACAATAGAGGAGTGCTGCAAGAAGTATGGAGGTTATTGGTAAAGATGTTGAATAGCAGAGGGCCAAGGATGGAGCCTTGGATTACCCCAGTTTGGGCAGAGAGGAAAGGGGTGCAAGTGTTAAACCATTTAACTGATTGTTGTTTGTTACAGAGGTAGCTGGAGAAGCAGTTGAGGGCAGTATGAGGAAGATTGAAATGGGAAAGTTTGGAGAGGAGTAGAGAGTGAGAAATTGTGTCAAAGGCTTTAGATAGAACGAGGAATAGGAAGATACAAGTTTGTTGTTGTCTTTGTCCATAGCAACAGTTTCAGAGAAGGAAATAAGGGCAGTGGAGGTGCTGTGTTTAAGGCGAAACCCGTGTTGTATAGGATTGAGGAAATTTTCTTTGATAAGATGTAATTAGTTTATTTATTTATTTATTTATTTATTTATTTATTTATTTTATTTTATTTTACATTTGTTAACCAGGAAAATCCAGCTGGACCAGGTCCATTTTCAGTGGAGGCCCGGGGAGAAAAGCTCCACAATTAAGAAGACATTTATACAATTAGAGATATACATACAAAACAGGTTGTTGTTGTTGTTGTTGCATCTTTCGGCTTTTCCCGGTAAGGGGTCGCCACAGCGGAACATGTATTTACAAGTAGAGTTATTCTTTACTTTGTTAACTATAGTTAAACATGCAGTGTAGGACTAAGAGACAGTTTTGAGTAATATTTACAAGGGTTAAGTGAAAGGGTTTATACAGATATATTCAGAGTTTGGTTCCCAATAGTTACCAGGTTTTGCAGGACAAAAGTTACAGTTTGAGATAGTTTTACAAAGGTAGTAAGTACTGCTTACAGTTTTAGTAAGTATGTATAGAAGGGAACAGAAAGAACAGTATGGTATATGATGAGTCAGTATTTCAATGTGCATAGATATAGTGTGATGTTTACACTGGAGTAGATTGATAGAAGATAGAAGAAAGGTATAGGGATTGTCATGTGATACATGGGCAAATCCAAGTTGTCCTGAGATGAGATTTGAGTGATTTTTTTGAAGTGTGTTTTTGTTGTTGTGGAGGTTATAAATGGTGGGGTAATTGTTCCATTTTTTGGCTATGATGTGGGAATAAAGGGCTTTTCCTGCAGTGTTGTTAGCAGTGGTAACACTGAGGAGGGTTTTTTGGAAGAGCATGGAGGGCGACTGGAAGACTGAGAGGTTATTAGCTGACTAAGGGCTGGAGTTTTGTCTGGGTGGTTTCTGATGTTAAAGACATAGGTGAGTTGTTGGTAAGATAGTAAGTTAGGAAATTCAAGCCATTGAGTTTCTTTTAGTACTTGGCAGTGATGAGTTCTAAAGTGGAAATTGTTGGCAAATTTAGCTATTTTGTTATAGCATGACTCTAACTTATCCAGATCTGATTTTTTAGTGTGGGTTAGGATAGGTGCTGCATAAGTAAGTATTGATGGGAGGTGAGTTTAAGCTAGAGTGATGCGTGCTTTTGCTGTGAGATAGTTGAGAGTGGATACATTTTTTCAAGGATTTTAGACAGAGGAGACAGGATAGCAATGGTCTGAAGTTGCTAGGTTCAGTTGAATTACCACCCTTATGTAGAGGTTAAGTGTAGAAAGGTTTCCAGAGGTCAGGAACTATGGATTCTTGAATAGATCTATTAATTAAATCAGAGACAGGAAAAACAATAGAGTCAGAAGCTATTTTAAGGAACTGAGGAGGAAGGTTGTCAGTAGAGGGAGAGCAGGGTTTAAGTTTCAGGAGTAGTTTTCTGATGTAGGAAATGGAGACAGGTTTGAATGCGAAAGTGTTAGCATTGCCAGTCTCAACGAGAAAGGTAAAGTGGTTTGTGTTACAGGCATCTGTAGTAGAAGAGGAGTTATTAGGAATGAGCTTGGCAATAGTCTCTATTAAGTATTTGTTAAGAAGTGTTGCAGTCTCTGTTGGGGTGTTATTAGGGAAGGGGTTGGGGTAGGGGGGTACCAGGATGGAGAATTTTGTTAATAGTATACCTCAAAACTTTTAGGATTGATGTAGTTGTTAGTTTGAGATTGGGTGTAGTAATTTTTCTTATCGTTGTGGATGTTTTTTTTTTTTTTTTTTGGCGAGGTTCCTAAGTTCACTATAGTCTTGTAATTGTGAGGGTGATTTAAATTTCAGCCAGAATTTCCAAGCCTTACCTCTTTTTGCCATGAGGGAGAGAGTATTTATAGTGAGCCAGGGGACATAGTTGGATTTGACCCTGATTTTCTTTAAGAGAGATAGGGAGTTCAGGATGTCAAGAAAGATGTGGTGAAATTTAAGTACAGCTTCATTAATGGGCAGAGAGTGCAGGAAATACCAGTTGATAGAAGAAAGATAATTATTCAGAGTATCTGGGTTAAAGCTGGTGAGTTTTCTACAGTCTCTGTAGAGGTGAGGTCTCTGTAGTTGGGGGAAGTATTATTAGATGTGAGTTGGTAGGTGGTCACTTATAGTGCTGGAAGGGGTACAGAGATTATGGTACATGTGAGGTTTGTTAGTGAGGATCCAATTTACAGTGGACTTGGGTATATTTTTATGTAGGTAGGTGGAGGGTGGAAATCAGTTAGGAAAAGATGTGGAGATTGATGCAGTGTTGGGGGGAGTGAATATTTAGGTCATTCCAATTTATGTTAACATCTCCAAGGATTAAAGTTTCATAGGCAATATTCTGTGATAATCAAAAAAGTATTTGTTCAAGGATTTGGGATGTTTTTACCTGGTGGGATGTAGACGGATACAATAGCAATTTTTTGTGGGTATGTAAGTGACAGTTTAGAATGAGAAGCTCTGCAGGTTGAAAGTTTGGGTGGAGACAGTAGGTGGGGAGAGATTAAGCTGTTCTGAACAGAATATGGCAACACTGCCACTTTTTTTTTGAAATTCTATTTAGTCGGGGCTATGATTTAGGGTTTGTTAGAGGCTATTCAGGAGTGAAGGTCAGTAATTTTATTGACTAAGCTTTGTGTGTTTAATGAGAGGATAGTTAGTTGTATTGAGGGAGGGAAGGGAATGTTTGGCGATAGCAGAGGGAATGCAGGGGTAATATTAGCAGAGAGGGTGTGAGTGGAAGGGGAGGCACCAGGGATAACACAGAGTATTTTTTTTTTTATTTTAAATTTTAATTAAAGTACAAAGAAGCAGAGAAACTCTGCACTCTTGCCACAGGGGAGGGTGTGACTGGGTTTGGATGAATGTCACCAGAGAGGATGGTTTATAGATAGGATAGAGTGATAGTTTGTCTATGGCATAGTTTTAACTTTGTGCACTCCAACCTCTTCCTTCCTTGTCCTTGATGTTTTTTAGCTACTTCCCTCATTCCTCAGCTGCTTCTCCCTTTTTCTACCTTTTCCTGCTTTATCTGCCTATCCCTTGCATCTCTACCTCCCTTTCCATCTATGTTTAAAGCTACAGTTTGTCTGATGTGCCATTCAAGCTACTGCTTCAGCAATCATGTTCCATGGGCTGAGGTGAAGCCTGAACATACTGAACATCTCATCCTCCCAGCTCTGTCCACTGCTGTCCATCATTGTTAACCCCTCTCACTAAGACAACAGATTAATATACTGACCATTTACTACTTAAAATGTTTGCTTTGGTACCAACAGGAGCTCAGGGTATGCTACCAACCTTCAATCCCCATCTACCTGCTATTACATCCTAATTCCACTCTGTTGCCATATCATTGTGCCTATATAGACTGCAATATGCTTGCATCCATCTGTTTTTCAAACCATCCTGAACACCATAAGATCCAGCTTAAGGGAGTTATATTTGGGGCTATTTCTGCCTCATTAACCTTCATTATTCTCTCCTGCCTCCCACCTGATGCATCTAGTGATGGAATCACATGCTACCGGTATACATTTTGCTGTTCTTGGGGCTATATGTTTATATGTTTAGTGAGAGTTTCAGCAAACCCAAATTCACTGTGCTTGTTCCCTCAAATGGGATTCATCTTGGAAATGTTTACCTTTCCCAGAGGTTCTGTGCTAGAGTAGGTTATAACAGTTAAGTGGTGCAGGGGAAAAACCCTGCATGTGGATGGTGGTGCTTTCCCTCTACCTCATCCAGATTCCTTTGTCTGATCCTATTTTGGTGGAACAGGCCTTATGAACAAGGAATCCCTGAAACATGCATCTAACATGTAAACCATACTCATTTTTGTGCTTTGCTGACCCATCCCTTTGTTACGGTGGTGTTGTACTGACCTGCCCGTGACTTCCCAAACATTTTCTCCACATATTAGTTGTCTGTTCCCTGTAAATTTTAATTCTGATATTTGTTGAAATCCATTCTCCTTCCTCTTTTCTCTGCTTCCTCCTTTTTTCCAATTAGAGCTAATTCCCCCTTTGGCCTCCTCTGGTCCTACATCTACTGTATTGCTTCCTTCCTCTGCCTTTTGTTGGCACCTTACCATGTCCTACTGCTGCCAAAAAAATTCTACCTGTCCATCTTCTTTCCCTCTCCTCAATCCTTTCTTCCTTCCTGCCCATTGACTGTCCCCTTAACTACCCTTTTTGTCCTCATGGATGCTTCTCCCTTCTCTGTACCCCTCTAAATACCTCTGCTCATGCTTTTCTATCCTTTTTCCCCTAGTTCTTCCATCCTTTCCTCTCTATCAACTTTCTGTTGCACCTTCCCCCTCAGTTCCTTTGCACCACAGTCTGTCCGAAAAGCCAACCAACTGCCCTCTCTGACTCCGCATCTTTCAATGCAACTCCCACAATCACATGTATAGCCCTCATTCTTGTCCACCACCAAATTCAGTCAAACCCACTCTAGATATACTGTGTGTGTCATCCACTGGTCTGTTTCTCCACTCCTCCATTCTCCTTGGCACTCTGTCTTCAGCTGTTGTCATTCTCTCACATCATTTCTACTTGCCTGTCCTATGGTTTACTCAAAACCTTTTTAATCATGCAACATCTTTGACCTTCTCTTTCCTTTCTATCCCCTCGTTCCCTCTACTATATGCATTATCTGCTTACTCTGTCCTACTCCCTTCATATTGCCTGCACTACTTTACACTACCCTGCTCAAACCTGTGTTCTTTCTTTATGATCTGTGTTATTCTGTGTCAGTATGTGCTTGGAAGTATGAGATCTTCCTGAGATCAGTGTTCTTTCTGCTAGATTTCTGCTAATGTACTATGTCTCTTGCTACCTTGATATTTTTTAAAGACCACATGGGAAGCCTTAAAGGCACTAAAATGGAAAACAAAAGGATTCAAACCCTGCACCTTATCACCCCCCAATGGACACCAGGGATAACTCTTTAACAACATGCTTTAAGGGCACTTATAATAAAAAACACAATTTGGATTGGACGGGACCACCAGACAACAGGAATACCCTACATAGCATGCCTTAAACCTGCACCCTCTCACTGAGGATATTTGTCCTCTGCACCTCCACGAGACACCAGGGATAACACAAGAGTATTTTTTTTTTTTTTAGATTTTAATTAAAGTACAAAGAAGCAGGGAAACTCTGCACTCTTGCCAGAGGAAACAGCGGCATTAACCTGCTATGCTAACTGATATAATATAATAATCGTGAGCTGTATTCAAGGCCTGCAACATTATGTCAGTTATAAAGGAGAGGGACAGGGCACATATAAGCATACCACTCACCTTCATAAGTCCAAAGCAATGTGGTACAACTGCAGACTATCAGAGATGGATTGTAATTATTCCTCTTAGAAACTGATAAATTCAGCATAATAACAGCTTTTGCACTGGCATGCATTTGCAGGAGGATATGAAGTGTGAAACTCTAATGTCTGGCTATGGCAGGAAAGGAGACATTAGGATGGTCTGACAACACAGGGAATGGGACATGGTATGTTTTGTGTGTGTGTGTGTGTGTGTGTGTGTGTGTGTGTGTGTGTGTGTGTGTGTGTGTGTGCGTGCGTGCGTGCGTGCGTGCGTGTGTGCGTGTGTGCGTGTGTGTGTGTGTGTGTGTGTTTATGTTTTACTGTGTACATGTGTGTGGAAGAGTGAATGAAGGGAGTACCTGTGCCAATGTGATGTATAGGCAATAGTATTAACTACCATAGGAAAGTGCTGTTCTGCACTCACTACAGTTAATAACTATTCAGAGACATGCTAATTAAATGATAATTAGTTCTTCCCTCATCACAGCGAATGTGTCTCTGAATTTTCAAATTCCTGTACTGTATAAACTGCCCCATTTTACTGCAGCTCTTATTTCAAGCAGTGTGGTTGTTTCTGAATCCTTACGAGTGTCAGGTCAGCTTCTTAAAATATCTGACTGAAGCTTAAATGAGTCAAAAAATTATCTTTGAAAATCATTTGTAATGGGATATCATACTAAATTGTGTCTAACAACTGACTAAACGCCAACACTTTTACATCATGCAGTGGTATATCTTAATCTTTTTTTTTGTCAAAACATAAGTGCTGAAATTATATTAATTTGAATACTGCATTTCAGATATGAACATTTTTCTCACATTTTCTGAAAAAAAGGTAAGACATAACTGTATGAGCTTTTGTGCAAAAAAAAATAAATAAATATTTGCCTTTTCTATGTTTAATGGTCACCGCTGAGGTGATCATATTAATTATTAGGAGATGGAAGGGGGGTCATCTCTTCACATGTAATTAAAATGGGGGGACTTGTCCCAGACAAACCACTAATTTTAAACAAATGTCAATTCATAATCTTCTGATAAATATGTGCATTTGAGCCAGGGTTCAGAAACAGGCCCATCCTTGTGCAGCAAGGCTGCAGCATAAAGGGCCTTTTAGTGTGATTGTGAAAACTAGCAATTTAAAGACACACTAGCTGTTCATTACTGGCTAATTTGTACATCTCTGAATTGCTCAGTGATTACCACAGCTGGTAATCAATAGCTTACCTAGGGCGGGGAGAAAGAAGTAACTACCCTGGACGCAAGACTGATCCTGATTGCTTTTTACTGTATACTGGCTTTTAAAAGCCGGTATTTCACTTGTGGTTAATCCTGAGCATTGTAGCACTCTCTGCCTGGTATAAACTATAGCAACTGCTTAATACATTTGTAACAAATAGTTTGCTATAGTATAAAAGGAAAAAAAAAGATTTGTTTCTCCTTTTTTTTCACTAAAATGTGAGCACTGTAGCGGCCAGTGTGGGATCTAAACTGTAGTAACTGCTTGTTGTGTCAAGCAGTTTGCTATAGTTTGCTACAGTTTAAAGGGGAAAAAAGATTTGTTTCTCTTCTTTTTTTAACTAAAATATGAGCACTGCAGCACTCATTGTGTAGTATAAATTGTAGCAACTGCTTACATCAAGCAGTTTGCTACAGACTAAAAGAAATTTTTTTTTTACTAAAACCTGAGCACTATAGTGCTCCATGCATGGCATAAACTGTAACAATGGCTTGCTAAATTTGTAGCAAGCAGTTTGCAATAGTTTAAAAGAAACAAAATCGGAGTAAACCTTTGTATGCTCTTCACTTGAAGAGCTGGGTGTGCGGAGTGTGGAATGGGTAGTGCATTGCAAGAAGTTAACTGACTTCCTCCAGTTTTTCTGAGGGGATTGAGGTGCTAGATTGAAGGACAGGCACAGAGTCTAGTTGAACCAGATATGCCTCTGTTTCTAAGAAGCCATTTTCTGCAGTCATTGTGGTAACCACTGCTGGTGGCCATTATATCACATTAACATTGGAACCCCCTCATTCATTCCCCCATACACATGCACACATTCACACACACACACATACATACATACACACACACCTACCACCATACCTGTTACCTGTCCTTGAGTTAATAGGACATTCCTATTTTTCCCCATCCCTCATAAATCATGAATGATTGCAATCAATCGATAATGCCAGTCATTAGAGTTTATTTTTTTTATTGTTCAGAAAATGAAATGCATTTGATGGAAGACCTGTTGCTCTATTAACTCTAAGGAGATTTCAGTAATATTTTGAATGACTCTAGGTTTTTAGTGTTACCCATGGCTTTATTCAGAAGTAGTGAGCATAGCTCTCATACAAGACAGATCATTACCATCAGTCAGTATTGCCAGACATTAGGGTTTCATACTTTGTACTGCAAAACCTGTGTTCTGTTTTGCATGTAAGTGTATTAGACTATTATCAAGATTTTTCCTAGTATCTAGTGCACTCCCCATTTGTCTTTCATGCTGCACAACCTGTTTTATTAACTTGTGACTAGGGGATATATGTAACAGTACTTGATATCAAGTGTTCACCACTCCAGTATTTGCTTTTTAGTCAAGGGGAGTTTAGGTATGGCAGCCAGACCCCTTTACACACACACACACACACACACACACACACACACACACACACACACACACACACACACACACTTTCCCTAAACTGGACATACACCCTCATCCAATCACACAATGCATGCATGGATGCATGCACACATCACCCATACACACACCCCCTACCTTAACTCTTCCCTAACTAACTCCCCTCGTGTGACCACCCAGGCATGCACACAAGCACACAGACACACACACTCACCTTACACCACTCATAGCTCTGCAGCCACATACATACATACATACAAACATACATACATACACACACTCTCAAATATCCTCAATACCACCTATTCAATAAATTTCCTAGCACTTACCTATAATATGATCTCTCCCATTAAGAGTAATGGGTGATTGTAAACTTTTGGCCAAGTTAACTAACATAACTGATGGTCATGATTTATGCAGCTAGGCAGTTCTTTTAACCATTCAGCTGTATAATGCTCTTACAGCAGGCAGGTCTTGGGGATCACATGGCTAATTATCATATGTGACTCCCCAGAATGCCTCATTAGCCTTTGCTATAAGCCAGAGGTAAGCACTGTGGTAGGGTTAAGAATTGGTAAATGTTACCACCAGCAGTAACATTTCCAAATCCCAGCCTTGATGTGTAATTGACATATTGGAGAGGGGCTTAAATTAAGTTATTTAGAATTAGAAAGTTTAAAACAATTATTTCCATACTAAAACAAAGATTGTTATTTTCCAGAAAAGATTGGGCATGTTTGTCATGTTTTATTTTCTATAATACATTACAAAGATGCTCAGTGGTATGTGCATTACTTGGAAAATTCATCTGAAACTTCTCTGCTGTACTATGATTTATTCAGAATCCTTGTAATAAAACTGATCTTTCTATGTTATTACCTAATTTTTTTGATAATATCAACATACTTCTTTGGGAGAAGTGAACACAGCATTTTTATGTAAACCCTGAGTTGACTAATATATATAATATTATATTAAACATGGCAGTGGCTGCCTTGTCAGTTTAATTTCAGGAAGTTATAAAACTCACCAGCTTGCACTTTATTAACAAGAACGTCTCAATTCCCTAGCGCTTCGGCAAGAAATGACTTCTAGGATTACATCAGGAAGGAAAAAACAGTGCCATTTTATACAAACATTAACTATCAATTATAAAATACTTAACTAAAACATTAAATACTGTATTTCTATTGTACTTAGATTATTAAGCATTTTTGGTCATTTTTATTTAAATTTAAAGTATTTTGTGATACATTATGCAGATTTCCTGTATTTTCATACACAAGAGGTAGGAACACATAGGACATTATTGTACATAGTAAATTTGTTAAGCCAGTGGATAAATTATGCACCACTTTAGGTATACTGGGCACTAGTGGCTGTACTAGATGCTCAGCATGCAAATATGTTGTTAATTTTTTTTAATTATATCAATGGTGTTCCATTTAGTTCTAAAGGACATTCTACTTGTGTAACATTTAATGCTATTTATGTTCTCAGATGCTGCTGCAGTCTCTTTTATATAGGTGAAACTAAGAGAAGTTTTAAATTGAGACTGCATGAGCACATTAGAGACATAAAAATGGAAAAAGTTGCTAGTCCTGTTGCCGTGCATTTTAAGTTGTTTCACAATAGCAATCCAGACTCTGTGCAAGCCAGCATCCTAGAACAAGTTAATTGGGGTGTTGGCAACTCTGAGTTTAGGAATAAACATCATTTGTTACATAAAGAAAGTATTTATATTTTAAAATACAATACTTTAAGCCCTTGTGGACTTAATACTGAATGTTAACGTTTGATATAATTGTTTTCTAAGTACAATAGAAATACAGTATTTAATGTTTTAGAAACTAATTAATTAGTTAAGTGTTTTACAATTGATAGTTAATGTTTGTATAAAATGACACTGTTTTTTTCCTTACTGATGTACTCTTAGAAGGCATTTCTTGCCAAAGTGCGAGAGACGTGATATGTTCTTGTTAATAAAGTGCAAGCTGGTGATTTTTATATTTTTTTACTGGCCTTTTTGTTATATTTTCATACTTTTGGGACTTTCTTGTTGTATTTTCATTTCAGGATGTTGCTTTGAAGGATAGGAACACATTCTATGAGCTCTGACTTATGTTGAATGGCTTATTTGGCAAAAAGCTCTATATGAGATACCCTCAGTATAGAATTATTCATTTTTGTTTGTGTCTCATAGGAACATAGGAGGTTACCAGGCTAATGGCCCTGGGGCCCCTCCAAGCCTAGCCAAGAGTTTATCCCCAAAATGAAACCTCAGTCAACACCTGTTACGCTTGTCAATGAGGGACACAGGTGGAACCCCTGGAACAAGTTTGTGGTTTCCCATCCACTCATCAAGGTTGCGCTTGAAGAGGGTCAGTGAGGTGCTCTGTTTGACGTGTATGGGAAGTCTATTCCAGAGACGGGGCAGCCTCTGGGAGAATTTCTAAATGGGGAAATGTACTAGTTCAGTAACTATTCCCTGACAGAACAGAGTGATTGTAACTTTAGCACAAACTCAAATAATTAAAATAGAAGTACCTGTTACAAAAGTGCAGTATACTGAAGGATTCCCTTGTACTTTGACATGCAAGTTTTTTTCAGTTCTTTGCCTCAGGCTTTTAATCCTGTTTTTCTTTCTCCACTATTTATCCACCTCACTGGGTGTTTCTGATTTACACACTGATAATTAAGCTGATGTATGCCTGTGTATGTCATGTACGTGAAAACAAATGAAAGGATGTATTCTGCCAACATATTTGTTTTTGCTTCATAGATTGCATCAATGCCATCCGATATGCTTGCCTTTGCAGGTGGTAGGAAAATAAGTCTAACAGTATCACCACCCATGGTGCTAGTCACAGCTTATCCTGGCCTGTTACATTTAAAATCAAATATAAATATATAAAGAACTAAAAGTAAACATTTTATTTGACATTTGTTAACCGAGTTAGTCCAACTGGGCAGCAGCCTTTTTCAGTGGAGGCCCAATGAGAAAATCTCCAAATAGTACAAGTAACAAAAGTAATCATATGGCAGAGTGTACAACTAGGCTAAACTTATAAAAGTTAAAATATGTCTAAAAGTAAGATGAAACAACCTCCTAGAAATGGTCACTAGATTGAACATAATAGAGTACAGCGTTACACACTATAATAAGAATACTAAAAATGGTGGCAAGTTTGCAAAACAGAAAGAACAAATAAATTATAAATGTAGAATATATAGAGGAGATAATCCCAAGGCAAAAGCCAATTTCCAAGATGATAGCTCCGGAAGCCATAAGTACTACTGTTAGCAGACATTTTAGAAGCAGAAGCAGAGGGGTAATGGTTGCTGCAGTAGTATTAGAGGAGGGAAGGTAGATTAAGCTGAGTCATTGCATAAGCATGTTCATGATGTACAGAGAGTATCCTTTAGTGTTTTGAAAGAGTTAGGGTTAGAGATCAGTCTATCATTTAGTAGGAGTTTATTCCAAGCATTTGCCACTGAGTAGCTGTAGAGGAGTATACCGATATTTTTATTGGGCACATAAACTTGCAGAAGATGCTGTTGAAAGCTATGGAGAGCCTGGTTGGGAGTAGAGGGCTGGATGAGGGTAGAAAGAGCGGGACAGAAGCAGAGTTCATGTAAGACAAAATGAGCTATGAGAAGCTGGGGCACTAGGATTTGATGATGAAATTCCAGCCACTGCAGGTTTTTCAAAGCTAGGCACTTGTGAGAGCGGTAGGGTTGGTTAGTGGCAAATCTAAGTGTAGTCTAATATTTTTACTATAAAAAAGCATGTTTGTTTAAGAACCATATAAAATATGTTTCCGCCAGTTCTCCAGAATCTGTCATATATAAATAGATGAAATACTTGAAGCAAGGAATGCAGAATTAAAAATATCTGTAAATGTTTTCTCTTTGAATATTTAGTTCCTTCAGTACAGCTCTGCACAGCATGAAGTCTTTATTGTGCCAAAATAAAGGCCGGAATTTATAGACAATCTGTCACACAAGTGTCATTTGCATGGTTCTTGACAGCATGCAGAATGGTCAACTCATAGACATTAGTCACTCAGCCACACAAATCTTGCACAACACAATAAGTCATGTATGTAAATAAGTGCATAAATACATGTAAATGATCATGTGCACTGAGATGAATACATAATAACATGTAAATGAAACAAATAAGCCATGATTCACTGAAATCTGCACAGAGTTTTTGCAGCCTCTTTGCATTTGTAGCTCTAATGAAAATGTACGTAGAGATATAGTAGTGCAGCATCTAGCTGACATGTTCAGAGCTGCAGCAGTATGTAATGAGCTGCATTCGTTCATCTGAGCTGCTTCCAGTCCTGACTTGTTTCAGTTCCCTTGCAGGGTTAAGGTTTGTAAGTATCATCAGCACTGCATGACCAGTCATATCCTCAGTGCTGACCAGACATTGGGCCAGCTTTGTGTGGCCTAAGATATCAGTTAAAGTGTGGTCTTCCTATACCTGTGGATACCAACATATGTGTAGCTTTTACCATCTTAACTACAGGGAGCTTTTAGAAGCTGAGTGGGGGTTCATCAGGCATATCCCAGGCTTCTGACTCACAGATGCTCAGCAAATTCCTTAACATTATGCTGGTAAATGTTAATGACTACATACCATTCCTCAGGATGGAGAAGGAGAGTAACAGTGTTGTGTGTGACTTATATAACACCGTCTACTTCCCTGAGGTGCTGGGCAATAAGCTGCTTTCATGTGGCTATAAAGTCTCCCTATTGACCCACAGTCCCTGAGATACATTAATAGGAAATGTTAGCATTTTCTCATCTGTCAGGAAGTTTGTGATGCACAGAAAGTCATTAACAGTGTGTGTGTGTGTGTGTGTGTGTGTGTGTGTGTGTGTGTGTGTGTGTGTGTGTGTGTGTGTGTGTGTGTGTGTGTGTGTGTGTGTGTGTGTGTGTGTGTGTGTGTGTGTGCGTGCGTGTGTTGAGAGTGAGAGAGATCCTGGCACTTCTTATAATTTTCAAATTTAACCTATCACACACAGGTCCTATTATGTCCACTTCCAGTGTGGTAATTTCTCAATGGGTCCTTTTGATTTTGATGGCAAGTGCTGGCATGACATCTCAATGCCTTGTATTGCTGAAGAAAGGACATGTTCTAGCCTCAGGGTTTGAAATTTTTAAGGGTACTTTGTTGCTAGAAAAAAACATTGACAGTCCCAAGCTTATTACCCACGCTTACAAATCGCACCCCAAAGGCCAGTGGCTTGCTCAATGTTGATGTTTGTTCAACAGCAAAGGTGCATCCAGTCCTCCTCATCATGAAGAGGCACTAGTTAGAAGAGAACCACATTCATTGCCTGTTTACCCACTCTCTGTCTCTAATAAATACATTAGTAAGTTGTTCACTGCAGCTGACTCCCACTTTGTATGTCCATTGATCCCTGCTCTTCTTGCTGTTACTCCTACCACACTTTGGATGCCAGCAGTTTTCATCTGTCCCAGCTCCTTTACAGCCATTAATACAGGAGTGATTTAAAGGGCCCATTTGCAGAATATGCCACTGAATTCCACAGTTTTACTTGTTGAGATGAAAGATACACTAAAGCATTACAATTGTGTACTATTTCGTCATCTACTACCTCTACTTTCTGCTCAGTTACATTTAGTTTTCTTTTCCCATTATTAATTTATTCCAATAACACTTACCTAGCACACAGTCCTTCCAGTTTGCCAGTCTGTGCATGCGCAGGCTGACTGACTTCTGCAGAGCATGGGTAGTAAAAATCTCTTTGATTTTCTTTGTTTGCTGCAAAGCTCTTTGTATTAATGTTACAATGCACAGTGCTACCTTTCTAACACTTGCGTGATACCCACTTTTCTTTAGTACCCAAACCAGTTGCCCTGCTTAAGAGTCTGGCCCCAAGCATCTCTTCTTATTTTGAAGAACTGATATACATTTGAGGTGGGTCTTGAAATTTCTAAAGGATGCAGTCATTGTGATGCTTTGTTCCATGGTAAAATGAATGTTCATACAAATAAACTACATATGATACTTTTCTGATAACTCTGCTTCTTGCAGGGAATCGTGTGATCTGGGTATGTAAGGACATAATATGCTGGTTGCATAACTTTTCCCTTTGCAAGTGTTCCATCAGCCTGATTAACATTTTTCATCCAGGCTGTATTTTCTGGTTGGCTATTTGTTAGGACTGCTGTTCATCTTGCTAGGTCAGCTGTGTTGAAATAACACTGTCACAGGCAGCTGTTTTACAGGGTAGTATGGATTTTAACTATATACTTCCCATCTCCTTTAGGTTCTGTGTTGCTAGGAAATGCACTGGCAAACTGAAGCTGATTGCCCATACTTTCCAGCTGCATCCCAAAGCCTGCCAACTTGCTTCAGCCTGATAGTTTTTCCCACAGCTGAGATGCACAAATTCCTACTCATCATAGAGAGGGACAGGTCAGAGGGCTTCCATGTTACCTTTTTACCTTTTCAGGAGCTCTACTAAGTGCATGATTTAATAACTTGTTGAGTGCAGCTGACTCCCCTTGTTTATGTTTCTTGTCCCCTGCCTGATCTACCTGTTGTTCCTAAAACACTTTGGATCTCAGCAATTTTTTTATGTCCCAGTTCCTGATAATTTTACTGCACCAGTGTACTTTACAGTCATTAATATGGTAATGATATAAAGAGCCTATGGGTGGAATGTGCCACACTGAGTTGTGTAATAAATGCTACATTACAAAACTACAGTCATGGACTCTTTTTTTGCCATCCATTATCCCTACTTTCTGCTCATATGCACTAAGGTTTCTTCTCTCTTCATAGTTTATTTTGATACTCACACTAACCTTACACAGAGCTTACAGTTAATTCGATCTGTGCATTCACAGATTGACTCCCACACAGCAGGAGATGTACCCTGCTGTGTATCATCTCCTCCATTCCCCTGCTTTGTACCATTCTGTTTTCTTCTCCAACTCATCCCTTCACATTCTCACATTTAAAAAGCAACTGTCTTAACCTACGGACAGGGCACAAGCAAAGACCTTAAAAACATAACTGACGATACATTTGTAAACACTCTAAATGGTATATACACTCTGAGATATATGAATGTTTTTATATAAATACCCTTCACAAATTGCTAGATAAAATACTCTTTTTCTTCTTTCGGCTGCTCCCGTCATGGGTCGCCACAGCAGATCAACTGTTTCCATTTCTTCCTGTCCTCTGCATCTTGCTCTGTCATACTAACCACCTGCATGTCCTCTCTCACCACATCCATAAACCTTATCTTAGGCCTTCCTCTTGTCCTGTTACCTGGTAGCTTCATCCTTAGCATCTTTTTCCCAATATACTCAGCATCCCTCCTCAGCACATGTCCAAACCAACGTAATCTTGCCTCTCTGGTTTTGTCTCCAAACCTTCCAACCTGGGCTGACCCTCTAATATACTTATTTCTAATCCTGTCCATCCTCGTCACACCCAGTGCAAATCTTAACATCCGCAACTCTGCCACATCAAGCTCTGACTCCTGCCTTTTTGTCAATGCCACTATCTCCAACCCATATAACACAGCTGGTCTCACTACCCTCTTGTAGACCTTCCCTTTCACTCTTACTGGTACTCGTCTGTCACAAATCACTCCTGACACTCTTCTCCACCCACTCCATCCTGCCTGTACTCTCTTCTTCACCTCTCTTCCACACTCACCATTACTCTGAACTGTTGATCCCAAGTATTTAAACTCATCCACCTTCACCACCTCTACTCCCTGCATCCTCACCATACCTCTCTCCTCTCTCTCATTCACACACACACATATTCTGTCTTAGTCCTGCCGACCTTCATTCCTCTTCTCTCTCTAGAGCATATCTCCACCTCTCCAGGGTCTCCTCCACCTGTTCCCTACTCTCACTACAGATCACAATGTCATCTGCAAACATCATACTCTCAAATACACTAATAGTTCACTCAAGCTATACCACAAGTAAGCCTATAACAAATGCAGTGCCCAAATATCTTACTAAAATATTCCTTATAGCAAGCTTTCTACTGGCTATGATATTTACCCATACATTGCTACAAATGTGGTATCATTACCTAATAATGTGAATTGCCCTTACCAGATTACAGTACCTGAAATGACACCACATTACAGAAAAACGTGAACTGACAATTGTGCATTAATTAATGTCGAACACTACATCTAATCTTTTAGGTTACAGTATTCTCCCCTTGCCTTATTTTACTATGGCCATGGATATTGAACCCAAGGTAGGGCTATAGTTAACAAACCAAATACACATTGCCCTACATTACATACAACATCAGAGTCTCAAAGTAACAGTATTCAAAATAACAGCATAAACAGCAATTGGCCGTTGCTTGGGTGAGTCATGGATCATACAATATAATCGCACTATTATTTGCTATTACATAATCTTAGCTAAAAGATCAGGAATTTGAATCCAGATTGTTACATAACAGCTATCACATTTTTTAATAATAGACAATGATCGTGGATGTGAAAATAGTGGACTTCTGTTTCCTACAAACAGCAACAATATCAGAGCTATATTACTAGTATCTTACAGTTCTGCAATGTATATGGACCCCATTTGTTTACTGGTACAGGAACTGTTTGGCAACACTAAAGAGTAACAGTTTGATCTCTACATTCCCCAATTGGTCACTCCTGCTCTCTATTATTATTATTATTATTATTATTATTATTATTATTATTATTATTATTATTATTATTATTATCCAGGTCTCATTAACAATAAATCAGTCATGACCAGCTATTATTTTTTGGAGATCTCAATCTCAACTGGCTTGGCATACAAACAAAGGCCCACTACAAAAACATAACCTCACACAATTGGTGCACCAAATAACAAGATCCTCAGTCAAAATCCTGGTCTCCTTCCTAACTGACATAATACTAACAGACCTCCCATAAAATGTAAACAGATATACATACTGAGTCAGTGACCTTGTAATGTCACATTTTTTCTTTAAATCCCAAAACCAACACCAGTAATAACTAGCATTCGATCAATCCCAGACTCATTACACAGATGCTAGGCACAGAACATGAAGCTATTAAGACTGTGTATAAGACAATAATCCAATAACTTCCCTCAATATGTTACTGAATTTATCACAACCCATAAATTCAGGCTTTTCCCTTTGAGGCATAAAAGACTTAGAGGAGAAAATGTCCCTGAGTAGTTTTAGTCATAAAAAAAATCAAACAATGTGATCTCACTTTAGAAAAATGGAAGGCCTACCAATCAAACAATATCAACAGATTTGTATACCTCAGCCTGAAGCAACAGACAGACATTATTGTAAATGCTGCAAAAGCTTCATCTATAAGAGGACATATTTGTCCTCTACAGGTTCATTAAACAATTCTGGAAAATACTAAAAACAAAAATCAATAACCTTGAGCCCACCAGAAATGGCCAAGTCACTCTAAATGTGGACATTCTTAATGAGAATAAAACCCTTATTTTCTCTGCATCCAAACCCATTAGAAATTCAAATTCTATATTTAAACTGTTCAGTATACACCATTCTATTTTAAAGAAATTTCTACTAAACAAGTGCTGGCATGGTTATTGAACATGGATACTAACAAGTCAGATTAACATTCGGCACTGCACCCAAAATTAATATCTGCACAGCATATTTCCAATCCATTATATCACATCTAAATCTTAACACTTAAGAGGCTCCAGCCATTACTCCTGAAAACACTCCACAATTGTCCAAAGTCCCAAAAACAACCTTTTTTATACTGCTGACTATTGACCAATAGCTGGGTCTTCAGCAAAAATACTAGACCAACTACTCTACAACCATTTAGTATAGTACATTGGGAAGAATTACATATTTTCCAGCAAATAGCCTGTTTTTTACAACAAATATAATACCTAATAACCAAAACAGCCTCCTTTACTGTAACACACTATATGAAGCAATGGGCAAAATAAAGTAAAATAAAATAAAACCCAGAGCCCTTTTTATAGACCAAGACCTGTTTTTAAAAGTAGTCAATCATTATTTCTACTTAGCACAGGTGACAAACTTCAGTATTGGTAATACTGTCATTAAAAAGTTCTCGGCTTACATCCAGGACAGATCATTTATTGTAAAGTCTAACCATAACACATCAGAAAGTGGAACTTTCTCACCTGGGGTGTGTCAGGGTTCAATACTAAGTTCTCTCCTATTCTCAACTTTCATTAGCAACCTGCCACTTGATCTACCCAAGCTTAACTACAAGAAAATCTGCAACAGCACTTCACTTTAATATGGAATTACTTAACTGAAATGCAGCTAATAACCTGAAAATAAAACACCCTGATGTTTCGCATCACACAGAAAAACAAAACAAACCCATCCCTATCTATTCTTGACCCATATGAAACACCTCTGCTGATAATAACCAAACAAAGGTATCTGAAAATAAAGCTAGAACAAAACATAATCGTGCAAAACATCAAAAATGTATCACAAATGTATCATTCATTTCTAAAAGCTAAAACTTGCTTAAAAATACTCTAAATTATTTCCTATGCAGACAAAAAAGAAAACAATGCCCAGAAGGCAGAATTGTATATCCTTATTTACAATGAACTGTGCTCAGAACATGGATGCCCTTCAGCTAGCTGTAGACAGGATATACAAATTCACATATCTGGACAACCCAGAGGAATACCAGTATCATGCAATGCAAGAATCCAGTCATTTCCCAGTAATTCCCAGGGTTACATTCCTTATTAAACTGCTTCATCTACAGACTATTGAACTGCTTCTACTGCCCACTATTAGCAGCAAAGCTTCACCTTAGACAGCCGGCTTATCCCCTTCTCTCATCTTCTGATAATATTACCTCCTTGGTTACGTCCCACTTCACTAAAGTAATAGGAGAAAACTCATTTTCAAAGTTTGCATATACAGCTGTGGATTCTCTAGCATAAGATATCAGAAAAGTGAGGAAAAGTGATACAGTCAAGAAAATTTTGACTCAGAAAGTGCTGTTGCTTGACAGAGGCTAGGACTCTAGCCTAGGACAGTATGTGTGTGCTTTTTATGAAATTCATCTGCTTTGTATGTACATTACATTATATTGCCTTTTTTTAGTGATTTTTAGTGTTGTAAGTATCACTAACTACTTTGTCCTTGGTTTCCAGCAGTACTCCAGGAGAAACATATTAAATGTTAACTTGTGCATTATACACAATTTATATCCATCGGTATACCACTAATGTTTTAAAATGCCTCTGTCCCCCAAGCCATGGCTGAAAACAGTCAATGAACCAGCCCACATACCTGGTAAACAAACAGATTAATAAAAAGGACTTCCTATCATCATATGCAGATGTGCATCTTTGCATCTGCAACTCATCCTTTCAGATTTAAAAATAAATTCTACCTTGAGTGTACCATCCATACCCCTCTGACTTATATATACAAACCCCAGGTTGCATAACAGACAGGAAAGGGGAGAAATTTAACATTACAAATAGTCATTTTGATGAGTTATTGATAGGATGAGCTGTGACTTGAATTAAGTTTCTGTGCAGAAGACATTCCAAGACATACATAAACAATGAATACAGACAAATGACCCACCCAAAAAGTGATTTGGTTGTGTTGTGTTTCGCAGGTGATGCAGGTTGCCCTTTGGAAACCTGGCTCAAGACACTCTTCTGCTCTCCTGAAATTGTTGCTGAGATGAATTTCAACAGTGCTGATTCTCAGAAGTTTGGACTCGTGAAGGCAGAGTTTTGCTTCTTGAACACATCTAGAAATTCCCCCCAATATGCACTTCATGCAGCCAGGAAAATGTTTGTGGTCTGTGCCATGCTGGATAATATGATCTTATGAAGGCAAGATTGACACCCTGAGTGTATGTCTACATTGTGTCATCCACCAGTAACGGCAACAGATGAGGATGATGATGGTCATCAGTAGCAAAATGAGGTATGGTCACTGAGAGTACTTAGATAGTGATGGGTGCAATATTTTACAGCACTGGCAAGGTGGCAAGAAAAGTAAATATAAAAATATTTGGGTCAATACAATTATGGGGCAGCACAGTGAGCACAATCCATGCAGGCTATATGCTGGTCTGTACACAGTCTGGTTTCACTGTGCTTTTAACTTTAGCTCAACACCACACAGAATGGAGGGTGGTTTGGATCACAGTTATCATTTGAACATGGTACTAATTGACACAGTAACACAAGACTGCCAACACAAACTGGGTGGAGGAAACAAGGAGAGAGGTTTAGGCATGATGCACAGGAGCCAGGGGGCACAAGATTGGCAATGTGGAAAGGATTCAGGGGATGGGATTGCTAGAAGGATTGATGAGGTCAGTGATCATTTTCCTCTGTGATGTGGCTAAGGAGCCACTGTGTGTACATATTCTGGTGTTACTTTGATACTCTGAGGAAACAAACCTTGAGAACTTCCATGGCAAAGATGATGTTGCCCTTCATGACCTCATCCTAGTGTATATTTGCTTGTAAGAGTGTGTGCAGAAATTCTGACCTCTTGTGGCAGGTATGGTGTGCTTCTTTGTGACCTGGGCCTGGATGATGACTACTGCATTCCAGTCCTGAAGGTAGGTACTTATTGCTGCCTATGAGGAGGGATAACAATGCATCTGATAGCTTCAGACACAGACTTGTAAATGTTCATCTATATGTCCACACTATGTCCATGCCCTACCTTTGGCATGGTTAACCCTACCAGTCTGGGAAGAGATGATGGCACTGACAATTCTGTGGAGTGTGGTACTCATTGCAGTGGTTTCTGACACAGTTGCTGTCACTAGATGAGTCATTTCATGTCTGCTGCCCATGTCCTAACATAAGCGGGCAGCATTATCACAAACATATAAGATATGTACCACCTCTGTTATAGACTGGGTGGCAGATAACTGCTCCTGGATCACAGTATTGCACATCAGATTAATGCCCAGTGCTAAATGAAGGGCACGGCAGGGGGCAACTGTGATGTTTGATCGTATTAGGTACCCCTGTATTAATAGTCTATGGTGGATATGTCTACAGACAAATAGTGTACACCTACAAAGCTAGTGTTTTAGGAATAGCTGAAGCACTTTGATGATCTCAGTACACACATCAGAACCTCATCTGGCATCAGCCATTTCTACACATTGCCCATTACTGCTTCTGCTTGTGAATGCGTAATATAGAAAACACCATAGGGCACCCATGTGACAAGCACAATAGGACCTCTATATGCATCCATTTCCTTCCTATGCAATTTTACCTTCTCTGATGGAAGCAGCTTGTTGCACTCTCCATGACCCTATCAAGGAAATATGCATTATGCATGTTTTTTAAGATATACCCACTATTGTAAGAGATATGTATGCAAACAATTGTATACTGCAACCTACTTTGATTCACTGAGACACTGGCAGAATGGATCATCCCAGTAATGACATACATGCTTCTGTCTGGGATAAATCCAGTTGGCACATCTTATCCCAGTGACACCACTGATTACCATATCAGATCTGAGTACGGGTGTGGAGTGCTCTAAAGAACTAGGAGCCAGACATTCATGTGTAATTAGTATTTCTCAGTATGCTCAATGTTGCATTCCTTTACAGGCCTTGTGCATTCAATGCCTATGAATCCTGGCCAAAATTATATCTGTGTCTTTGGAGCTGGTGTGGGGTTGGAATCAGGAAGAGACATCAACAGTCATAACAGGAGCACTCCTAAAAAATGCATTTCTAACCAGCACCTTGTTTTAGTTTATAAATATGGGCTAGGTCTTTTTTTCTTGAAGGATTGTAGTATTTGACTTCTATGTGCATTTAGTAAACAGGGAATGTGACAGCCATATTTGTAATGGGGAAACAAATTTATGTTGTTAACATGATCAGTTATGCATGCTTCTCCTTGTTTGAGGAAATTGGACCCCTTGCTGGATATTTATAGTTATGTACTTACCATAACTTGGCATCTGTGTTATCTGTAGTCCCCATTCATCACGTTAGGGTCTTGGATCCAATATCGGATCCAAGCCGGCATACTCAGGACACAGCTTTACTCAAGCTCCTCCCCTCCCATAATCCTCTGCTGCCCTACACTCCCTCAGATCAAGTTTGCACAAGGAAGGAAGACAGATAAAACATAGAAACCAAATAGAACCTCCACATCCAACCAATCTTCCAGACAGGGGGCTGGAGGATGGGATTGTGATGAATGGTGACTACAGATAACACAGCTGCCAAGTTATGGTAAGTACATAACTATAAATCTGATGTTATCTAGTCACCATTCCTCACATTAGGGTCAGAATTCCCAGCTACCTAAATCCTGGGAGGTCTCAAGGAATGACATGCCGAAGAACTGTGAAGCCAAATGAAGCCCTTCCTCTGGAAATCAAATCCAACTTATAGTGGGAAACAAACGTGGGGGGAGAAGACCACATTGCTGCCACACAAATGTCATCTAAAGACTGACGATCTGCAAAGGCAATGGAAGTAGAAACTGCCCTGGTTGAATGAGCCCTCACTGGTGTGGCTAAGGAAATACCCTCTGAAGAATAAATAAAGGAAATGCATTGCGAAATCCAATGGGAAATTTAGACTTTCAAAATACCCCTGCCTTTTCTATTAACAAAGAAGGCTACAAATAGTTGGTCTGAATGCGTAAATTCTCATATTCGATGTAAATAAAAGTGAAGTTGATGATGAACATCCAATGTTTGCAGAATATATTCCCCTTTATTGGAAAAGTTAGGGGAAAAATACTGGTAAGTGAATACATTGGTTGATATTCACTGATAAAGCCACTTTAGGCATGAAGGATGGATCAGATTTTAGAGACACTCTGTCCTTGTGGAAAATTAAATAGGGTGGCTTGACAGTAAGAGCTTGCAGCTCCGAGACTCTCTTTGCCAAAGTAATTGCCACTAAAAAGGCAGTCTTCCAGTTGAGAAAAGGTTGTATCACCACCAAGGTGAAAATTTTAAATGGCTGCCAACTGTACCTTAATAGTGGAAAAACTAGCTCCTTCTTTAAAGAGAGAGGTCACAAAGAGAAGAACTTTGGGAATAGGGGTGGAGAAGGGGTCTAAATTCTTATTTTTTTCCCAAACTGCAAACCTCTTCCATTTACTGGAATAAACTTTTCAGGTAGAATACCTCTGGGAAGCAAGAATAATCTCCTTCACAGGTGAAGCTAGCCTGGACTTTGCCAAAATCACTGGAAGTGGACATACCACGCTGTCAGACGTAGGGTCTGAAGATGGGGGTGGGTGGTAGAATAGAAAGATGAGATAGCAGATCCAGAATTGGATTGAGCACCCAGGATGGATGCCTCAAATGAGACCGTAGAAGGGGGAACCACACCTGCCGAAGCCAAAAGAGGGCAATGAGGATAATTTGACTCTGGAGGCATCTGGCTTTCTGAAGTATTCTGGGGATTAGGGGTAATGGATGAAAGGAGTACAAGAGACCCAGAAGCCAGTCGTGGGAGAGCACATCCCTGGGGGATTCCCCTTCTGGGGGGGATCAATGCAAAGAAGTTGCTGCATTTGTGGTTGAGAGGAGATGCAAACAGATCACAGCTCGGAAAACCCCACCGACAGAAGATCTGTTGAGCCACCATTGGATTCAGGGACCACTCCTGAGGAGTCAATTTAGCCCTGCTCAGTTTGTCTGCCAACACGTTGGATGCTACAGGAATGTGCATTGTAATGAGAAAGTGCCATGCAGCCATCACCCACTCCCAGACCCTCATGGTCTCGCAACACAGCAGATAAGAATGTGTGCCCCCTTGCTTATTTATATACCACACAACAGCCATGTTGTCTGATAGAACCACAATCATCCTGTGAGGAAGGCAGTCTTGAAAGGTTTGCAAAGATAAAAGGACTGCTTGTATCTCCAGAAGGTTGATGTGCAGTTTGGTCTCTGCGGGCGACCAAGTCCCTTGGATCGTCTGTCCCTGGAAATGTCCCCCCACCACAGGAGGGAAGCATCCAAGGTGACTGTCGCCACAGTAGTCAGAGGAATGAAAGGTCTGCATAACAGGAGATCCAGAGATTGAATCCACCACAGCAGATGCATGTGACACACCAAGGTGAGCTGAATGGGAAAATTAAGAGGATGCTGCCATACTGACCACTGTACTGCGAAGGTCCACTGAAGGACCCTCATGTGGTACCGAGCCATCAGAATCAAATAAATGGCTGCAGCCATCGATCCTAGAGCCCTGAGAATGAGTGAGACTGGAGAGCAGGTTAGCTCCTGCAAGGTCTGAACCTGGTCGCCAATAAGCAACACCCTTCGAGGAGGTAAGGCTGCAATCTGAGAGGTGGTATCCAACAGAGTGCCTATGAATTCCAATTTTTGTGCTGGAGTCAGGGAGGATTCTGCAATGTTCACTGTGATCCCCAGGCGATGGAACAGGGAGAGAACGTAGTGAATATTGTGCAGTAGTTGATGCCTTGTGGGGGCTGTCAGGAGACAATCATCCAAATAGGGAAAAACTTGGATTCCCTGCAGTCAAAGGTGAGCTGCTACCACTGCCATACATTTGGTGGACACCCGGGGGGCTGAGGTGAGACCAAAGGGTGGGGTCTGGAGTTGGAAATGATCAACTCCTAAGTGAAAGTGGAGAAACCTCCTGGAACGTCGATCCATCTTTACATGGTAGTATGCATCCTGGAGGTCTACTGAGCACATCCAGTCATTGCTGTGCAATAGAGGCACAATCAACTGTACAGTGACCATCTAAAACTTCGACTTCCACATGAACTGGTTCACTTGACTGAGATCCAGTATAGGACGGAGGTCCTCTGTTTTCTTTGTAACCAAAATGAAGCGGGAATAAGTTCCAGATCTTCTCTGTCCTGTGGGGACCTTTTGGATGCTGTTGGATGGCTCATTTTTGAAGAAGGCTTATGACCTCCTTTTGGGCTGCCTCTTCTTGATTGGGTGGTACATCTGGAAGAGGACTGAATTTTGGGGGAGTTTCCAAAAAGAGAATGTAATACAATTGCTAACACCCACAGATCGTTTTTGATACTTGCCCAGGCTAAGGGGTGCAGCAATAATCGACCCCCAACTGCCTCCAGGGAAGGACAGTTGGACAACACCTCAGGGACATTGTAAAGGTTTCTCAGAGAAGGGCTCCCTAGAACCTTGGTTTTGCGGACCTCCTCTGCCCCTTGGGTGACATCTACCATTGAAACCTCTTCCCCGTCCCCTGGAAGAGGAATCCTCCTGAACATCCTAAAAGGGAGGCTGTGCCTTCCTGAACCACACTTTCTTACTCCCCTTCTGGGTCTTGGAAAAGGACCTCTGAGGGACAGAAAACCTGATCCCAATGGCCGACAAGGTCTTCCCTTCCTGTTCACTGTGGGTCAAAGTGTCTTTCACAGTGGGACTAAAAAGAGTGGAAGCATTGAAGGGGGCATTAACAAATGTCATCTTGAAGGCTTCTGCAAACCCACTCAAGCAGAGCCAGGCATGACACCTAATAGCGATGCCAGAGCCTGCAGCCTGTGAGGACCCTTCCACAGCATTGGAAATGAGTCTCATGGATGAATTTGCCACAGAATGAAGGGTTGATAACTTTGGAGAAATAGCCTTGAATTCCTCCTCAAACATGGACCCAGAGAGGGATGAAGACAGTTCTTTTACCAAATCCCTCTGGAGATGGGTAAAATGCACCAGGTAATTTAGAGCTTGCAGACTGAAAGCAGCCAAAGCGAACACCCGCTTTCCAAATCTGCCCATAGCCCTCGATTCATGATTGGGGAGACAGACAGAAGAACTCTGCTCTGCCAATTCCTTTTTGGTGGCAGCAGCCACCACAATAGCATCAATCGGGACTACTTTGGACTCTGGCTGACCAAATTCACAGATGACTGCAAGCTGGGAGCCATTATTAACTCCTGAAGTTATATAGACATCCTACAGAAAGGCCTCACTTAGACCAATGACTGGTGTTAAAACCATGGCCTTAAGCTTAATGCCAAAAAATGCTTCGTCATCTCCTTTGGGAAAAACTCAGTTCCCACTAATTACCACATCAATGGGAGCTCACTGAACACTGAAGGTGCTATAAGTGATCTGAGGACACAAGTTGACACCAACCTCTCCTTTGACCACTACATTGCCACTATGGACAGAAAGTCCTTCTATCTGGCAAATCTCATTACCAAGGGTTTTGCCTCCAGGAAGAAAGAGGTCATCATCTCTCTCTACTTTTCCCTCATTAGGCCAATCATTGAGTATAATGCCCCATTTGGCATGTACCTCACTAGACGCATGCAACAGCTGAAAAGGCCACAAAAGTACCTCATGAAGGGGATCCTAGGCTTTAAACACATGTCTTTCATGGACAGACTAAAAAAAACTCCAGCTATTCTCTGTCTCATATTGTCTACTAAGAGGCGATCTCTGCTTTACTTACAAAGCCATGTCTGACCCAGCTCTGTTAGAAATGCTACATATAAAGAAATCCAAATCCCTCCACACCATACACTCCAGAGACCTCAACCTCATTACCACAATCAACAGAACATGCTGGACGGACAGGTTCATAACCCAGAGACTGCTCATGCTCTGGAATATAATTCCCATACATATCAACCAGAGCACCTCACTGGCCTTCTTAAAGAGAAATCTTGATGAGAGGATGGGAAATAAAAAGTTCACACAAGGGATCACTCCAGTGGCTCTACTTGATAGAGGCTCTTGGAACTAACGTCGGGCGGCACAATGCCAGGGCACTAGGCTTGTAAAGGCTCCAGAGCCATTAGCCTAGTACACACCTATGAACCTATATAGGAGATGATCATTTTAGTTCATAGATACTTCCCAGGCTATTGATCCATGAACATCCTAAAGCATAGCCCTAAATTCCCATGAAGTTTTTAGCCCTTGTAATTTAAGTACAAATAACCCAGAACAGAGCAGGACATTTACATGTTATCGCTATTCATAAGGTTCATAGGTTCATAGATTAGTACTAAGCTAACTGCCCTTGCAAGCCATTTTAAGCCTAGCCAATTATCCCTTGCGAGACTCAAACCCTGCACCTTGTGTTTGTAAGGCAGACACCTTAACCATTACACCACCCTCCCAACCCAAGGGTGTTAAACCAGGGGTGTGTTTGTGGTTTCCCATACATTTATATTGATTACATTTGAGAAGAGTGAAGAAAATAATTATCTTTATGTGGAGAGGAAGACTCTTCCAAAGAAATAATATTCTCTGTGATACATATCTATCCCTCAACATGTTCTGCTTATGTTGCAGAAGAGATTAAAAAATATTGAGTGGGTGTTTATTCCACCATTAGACTTGCAGATGTGCAGTAGATCAGAGATTATAGGGTCTGTTTAAGCTCTATACTTGAAGCAGAGATTCGTTGATGCCCCATATTTGTTCAGGGGCATGACTGTTGCTATCCTCCATTCATCCAGCCAAAAGCCTATTTGGAAACTGATATTGAATAGCATTTGTAAGGGGTTTGACAGATCTAGTTTCAGGCTGGGCAGTAGACAGCCTGGTATGTTATCTGGCCCCATGGCGACAGTGTTCTTAACCTTGGAAAGAACTTTGATAACTTGTTCTTGGGAGATCAGAGTGCCTCCATGTGGACTATCCTTGACTCCTAGGATATTTACTTAGTGCATGGGATAGTGGTGACCCTCCTCCATAAATGCTCAGTTCTGGTGTATGCGTACATTGAATGAGTAGCTCCTTTTTTACCAAAGTCCTACAGTCTGGTAAGGGTAGAGGAAAAGACAGCTGGTCTGTTCTTTTGTCTAAATGGGAATCTTTGGAAATCAAATTCAGGGACATTCATCTGGCAACACATCACTTTCTGATGCCATGGACAGCCACTGTGGAGAGTCTAGTATAGTTATTAGGTTACATGGTAGTGGCCATTCTTATGGTCCCATTACCTTATATACACATGAGACACAAAGTCATAAAATATCAGGATCTGCAAGCAGAAATGAGAGCAATGTGGAAGAAAGATACCCAGACAGTTCCAATAGTAGTAGGAGCAAAGGGTCTAATAAAAAACAATCTACAGTCATATTTAGATATGTTACCAATACATGTAACCCCATACGAATTGCAGAAGGAGCCATTACTGGGCACATTACGGTTGCTGCAAAGAGGACTTCTGGCTGACATCAAAAATTGAAATTGTACTAATTTCATGAACTTTAATTGTACTTCGACTTAGAAATTGGGTCCATTCCTGTCATGGTATTAGAAACCCAGAAGACTTGAAGAAGTTAAAAAGAGAATTCTTCAATGGGACCTAAGCGTGCAGTGCCTATATAGGTGCCACATCATCTGAATGCCTACATTAAGCATTCCAACACCTACCACAATGCCATATGTTGGTGAATCAATCATGTCCACATGATGATAGGTCATTCTCTATTGTCCAATGCACTGCTTGGGCACAGCACTATGTATACATTTCTTCAGTGCTGGGAAACTTGTTTTTCAAAATACTCTGGAAGTCTCTGGTCTCACAAAAAAGTGCACATAAATGCCTTGCAATCAAGGGTTGTGCTTCAGTGATTACAGCATACTATGCCTCTTCCCATGAAGGCAGATTTCTTTGTTTACAATGTATCAGTTGTACATGGTACATCAGTAAGCGAGGTGGAGTGGGTTCCTACAAATTTTGAAATAAAGTGAGAGGGTATGTGAGTGATTTAATTGCAGCTCCTCTTCCCTAAAAGTGATCCTTATTGAGCAATTTCCTAGCACACAAACTCACCTGCAAATGTCTCACTTACCAGGAATGAGCCATTAGCAGCAAGATCTGTAATGGTATCCTCCAAGAGAGGGAAGTATATGGTGTTGTGGGAACTTTTTTCGTGTCCCTACCAAAAGTATAAGGAATCCTTCTCCCTCTTTCCTCATGAACATGATCCTTTGGAGATTCTTTCATGTCCATTTGACACAAATCTACTTTACACCCCTCAGTGCCCTTGATCACAAGCTCTTACAGAGAGCTCAAAGAAAACACAGCTATGGCACCAAAGTGGACCAGCCACACCTGATTTCCAGTGTTGCTGCACAGGTCTGTTTAGCAATGCATTCTACCAGTGATAAAACACCATGTGTGTCATCCATTGGGTCAGAAACACCTGAATTTCCACAGGCTCAGTCTGACAACCTGTTATCTATCATTCCATCACTTAAAATAGACAGTGGAATCTTGGAGGAGTTCCACCATATTTTAAAAGTCTGAGTATCTCTGAAGAAGTTGAAGGGCAGGTCAAAACAGAATGGAATATTTTTTTGTAGAAACTAGCTGAAAAACAATTTGGAAGACTCAAATGTATGGACGTAAGAGTAACTTAAGTTCTATGGTACAATAATATAAAGTAATTTAAAATTGTTATAAAAAAAACATACTGGATGCCACATAAAGGGATTTTCCTCCACCTGACGCAGTCTTGGTCCCAGACTGTCTTTTGCTATATACCAGCAATAATCCCAAGAATGAGAGGGGGTCATTCTACAATCCCCAAAGTGTAAAAACAAGTCTATTCATATATTATTCTGATTGTTCTATGACTTCAGAAGTCCAGTGACAAAGATAGTGTCCATCAGATACCATGAGACATCACATTTGCCCCTGCTCTGCATGTAGCATTAGGCATTAAACTAGTTAGACAGTTCTTGGCCTGTCCTTTTTCCTCTCTTCATTAATGGTATCATCAATGCAGTCCCCATGGCTCCATTGTCCAATATGCTAAAGACATCCTAATATGTCGTTTAAATCATTCAACTGATGAAATGGCTCTCCAAAAGTTATTCACCTCAATCTTTTCCAATATCCTCACTTTGAATCTGAATAAGTCTGTTTTGGTACTCAGTGCACTAAAAAATGAGCATTTTGCAACACTATTTACATTTTTGTCACAAACTAAAACAATGTAGCTTAACAGTCCTCCTATCAATATCTAGGACTTCTGTTTGACCCCACACTCAACGTCATGCTTCATAGTGAATAAACAGTGAAACAAGTCCTCTCACAACCTAAGACATGCCACTCAGTTTCAAACTATCTGAACCCTGAATACAAGACTTCACTACCAAAGATGTGCTCATCCCAAGATTAAAATATGGCCTTCCCCTTCTTGCTCTTAACCCCACATATAATACAAACTTATTATAGACCACTTTAAATAAAATATGTCATTTCTTTACTTTCATCTGAGACGAATCAATGTACCACACTAAAAATGACTAGTTTGCTCCCCATGACAGCCAGAGCAAACTTTGTTCTAGCATATTAAACAAATCACTTGCAGATATCATCCCTCCCTTCCTAACACATTCTGCATGAAATCATCTCTTTATAGTCTTCATGGCAGCCACAATCTCAGCTCTGTCTTCTACAGACCACAATTTACTAAAGCCGTGAGTGAAAAATGCTTTTATTAAGGTATTCCCTGATAAATGGAACAACCTTCCCCAAGATATTAAAAGTGAGATGCACTACAATAAGTTTGGAGACAAGCTAAAAAATCACTTGATTAATACTACTTATGCCACTGTTGCAGGGATTCTGGCTAAACTCCCCAACCCTTCAACACTTAACCTCTCAAAAAACTTCATTCTAATCCAAACCTTACTAAGCAGAAAGTCTGAGAATAACATATTTTTATTTATATGTGTATAGGTTAATTCATGCTCATCTAGTCTTCTGTTCTTTGTTCATTAAGACCCAACTCTATCTTTGTACAGCTTTACATTTTACCCACCTCATTATTTCACTCTCTGCATTCGCACTCTTCCCATATTTCTCTGTCCTCTATCACCTTTAGATAATATTTACCTTTACTAAACCAAGCAGAAGACACACGGCACAGAAAATAACAAGCTCCATTGGGCTCGCTGCAACCACCAAACACACAAGACACTAAGGAGGTACCAGGTTCAAATATTCAATAAACAGCCCAGGAATAAAACAAACTTTTAACAGTGTCCATAAAACGCTTAACAGTATCACCTCTAATATTTACTTTTCCTATCATTGATCCAGTCTTTACACACTAATTATTCCAACCTTGTAACTTCTTATTCCACCAATGAGGCTTTTACATGTGTAAATTTTAACTGTTTTTGCCTACTATTCATAAACGTCTAACAGGCTTTCATTATATTTGATTATCGTGTAGTATATATATATATATATATATATATATATATATATATATATATATATATATGGGTCTAATTCATATGATCGACAGACCATTTGATCGACATTCATTTGGCCGACAGCTCATTTGGCTGACAACCAGTATTCAAGGCACTTAACAGGGATTTGCCCCCTTCCCCAATGTTGTGCGATCCTGGAGTTGGTATATATAGTTAGGGGGGTGTGGGGGGCACAGCCCCCCACCTATTTTCGTTTAAAATGTGTAGTTTGTCTTGTATTTTCATGCTTTTAAACGAGCCTTTTAACTGTATATACCAACTCCAGGGTCGCACAACATTGGGGAGGGGGACAAATCCCTGTTAAGTGCCTTGAATACTGGTTGTTGACCAAATGAGCTGTCGACCAAATGAATGTCGATCAAATGGTCTGTTGATCATATGAAGTAGACCCATATATATATATATATATATATATATATTTATATATATATATATATATATATATATATATATATATATATATATACACATATATACACACACACACACACACACACACACACACACACACACACACACACACACACATTACTTAAATTTCTATAAACTGTATTTAGTCGCAATGGCTGTTACTTGATTTTGCTTCTGTATGTTGTACAGTTGGCCTGGCTTGTAGCTGTTCTAGAAACTTTACAAGGTTATAAGACCAGTTTTTGAAATCGGTCCCTGTATTTGGGTTTTTATCTCCTTATTTTTTTACTTTATCCTTAATTTTTACATAAGATGTTGATAGGCATGAAGCATATTAATATTGTACTAAGATGTAAAAATCAATAACTCAGGGACTAGCACCTTTCTTATCCATAGATAATATATTTATCAGCAAGGTTAGGGCTTTCCTTACCCATAGGTAATGTTTTTCAGTCATGACCTAGTTACAGATAAAACCAAGTACTGTGATACATACAAAAACATTTACACATAATTTCACTACACATTTATTAACATAACCCAGTGCGGGCAATATTTTGTAGTGCTGTTAGAAACAATATTTACAAGCTTAATGCAAGTACTCCAGTCTAACGTGTGATCCATTGATAAGTCAACTATGTTATGGCACTGTTACATAGACACTTGTATATTTGCAAAAAGTAATGAAATTTTGGGAAAAACTGTGCAAGGTGGACAGAGATCTGACAGTTTCATAAATTCTCTCCCAAGTTTCAGCCTTAGAAAGGAAAATGCTTTGTTACACCCATAAGGAAGTGCTTCAATGACTTAAAGCCTTAATATTGAGCTTGATTATGATGTTCTTACATACATTTTAGATGTCCAATGCAGTGAAGTTCAGTGTTTTAAATATGGTCATTTAAATTAAGGTATACCTTTTTTCTCCTAAGTACAATTGGAAGACATTTAGCTTCAGCCAAAGTATTGTAGTGATGTTGTTTTCTGGGTACACCTCAAATGAAATTATATTTTGTTTTGTGCTTTTTTTTAAGTATCTTATATTTTTAGCAACTGATCCTGCAGAACTGGAAGGGAATATTCAAATGTAGACTTAAGATCATCTAAAACTTGGAATTCCTTTGCCTATATAATTATGAGGCTAGACACTGCATCAAGTGGAGAGTGCAGTATGTGTTTTTGAACCGTACAAAGTGAGAAAGACAGTATATATAAATAGAAGAGGTATGGGGGTTCATCCCCTCCACATTGTAGGGTGCGCAATACCCTCTGCACTCCCAAAGTCCTTTTTAAAGTGTTAAAGTGAGCTTTATACTAGACTGTTGTGTATGTAAATCACACTTAATTTTTCCTTTTTTTTGAAACTTGCATTCTGTGGTCTCAAAATGATATGACATCATGTGGAAAACATAATTCCGTCCAAGATGGTGACTGAATTGACAACTTTGTACTGATGGTTCTCCATAAAATTCTTAATAGAAAATAGTATGCCTCCATTCTATGAACTTTTTGAAACTGTTCTTCTGTAGAGAGTTGTTACCTTTAGATCTGGAACTGTATGAATTTCTGCTAATTTTAAATAATTTTATTTCCTCATCTTCTTCTTCTTTCAGCTTTTTCCCAGTTAGGGGTCACCACAATGGATCATCTATCTGCTCATGATTAGCAGTGGAGTTTTATGGTGTCGAGTTGCCAGCCCGGCACCCAACCTTCCACAGAAGGCACACACACATGCACACACTCACACCTAGGGCCAATTTAGAGTGTCCAATCCACCTACTGCATGTCTTTAGGATGTGGGTGGAAACCCACGTGACCACAGGGAGGATATGCAGACTCCCACAGAAGGCACCCCAGCTGAGAATCAAACCAGAGAACCTCTTGATGTAAGGTGGCAATGCTAACTGCTGCATCACCGTGGCCGCCCAATTTTATTTCCTCATAATACCTTAAAATTGTTTTAAGTAAAGGAGGAATAATGCTGTGGCTTCACAAACCAGTTCAGCAATAAGAAATTATATGCTAGGCATGACATCTTCACTGAAGAGTTAGCATTGATATTGACAATTTCCAAATCACAATGGAAAGTATTCAAGTAAAACATCAGGGAACAAACTGAAATCAACAGAATATGGTTCAATAATAAAGGTCAACAAATAAATGATAGAGATGGAAGGATTAAAGAGGAAGAAAAAAATTATTTTCTTAAAACAAAATCCCATTATTAATTGAGAAGATGGAATATTTAAAGAACAGAAGTAAAAGAAAAAAAAGAAAACATGTTTTGATATGCCAAGAAAATTAAGGATACTAGCACAGTGTATTTATAAACTATGTGAAATCAAACGTTAAAATGAATCTTCTAGAAGGTATGTTGTGTGGTATAGAAAGAGGTCATATTCACCTTTGGTTAAGATAAATCCAAACCCAAAATTTGCACCCATTCCAATCATATTTTTTCTTGCTAAAAAAAAAACTTTGTTTTAAAAACATATGGAGATCTTCACCCATTATAATAGGTAATTTTTTGGTCTGATGAGGCTAATACTATTTGGTGAATACCATGGTTAAGAGGAAAGCTTGATGTCCAGTGATGAAGGCACTGAAAGAAAAATATATAATAGTGCATCTATTATTTCCACCCATACTGAAACTTTTCCTTCGCAATGAGCAAAGAGTATTTGGTTTGCTCGATGATGGCACTTAAGAATAATAAAATCCTTCCTGAATAAGGACTTTATGGATTGTCTCTGTTGTTTCCTTGAAATATATTCTGATATTGAAGGATGGAAATTACTGCAACATCAAAGATAACCAAATCTACTCAATTTATTTAAAAGAAGAAGCTGTTATTATCTGTCTGTATTCATAGTAATGTATATTTCCTGACATATGCTCTGAATATATGTGTGTGTGTATGTATATATATATATATATATATATATATATATATATATATATATATTAATTAAATAAAACATCTTTACTATGTATTAAAATTTACCATTCGTGGAACATGACTTGCTCAGGAAATGAGATATGCAGTTTTTATGTGTCATTTAGTACATATGTTATAATTAATTCATATTTCTGTTAAGTAATATTTACTTGTAATTTAAAATGGTAGAATTCTATTTATCAAAGTTTGCATGTTTTTACACAATTTTAGAGGAAATAATGGTGTAATTGTTTTTTCTATTAAAATATTATATGAATATCAATTTATATGCAAATTAGGTTATGGTAATATTGATTTTTTTGTTAATGAAAACAAAATGCCACTAAAAAAACAGTAGTAAGTATAAACACTTGATAAAAACATAAAAACAAAAAAGTGCAACCATGAAATAAATAAATGCAACACTGAGTTAACCAAAAGCCAATTTATTCACATGTTCATATGAAATCACAGTAAAAGGAGACTTCATAAAACTGTGATTCTTATTAATTTGTCAGTTAAATGGCATTCAAAAAATCACGACTTTAACCAATGAATCAAATACACACCACCAGAGGTGCAAATTCAAAATTAAAAGATGAACACATAAAAAGCTTTTTTTTCTTAACAAAACATCCCATGACTAGATTAAAATATTAAATGCTTCAAATCCTTCCATTTTAATGCACATTTAAAATTCACTGACTTATTTAAATCTGGTAAATAACAAGCTTCTAAATACAATTGTCACCAGTATTTATTAATTTATTTATTTGACATTTGTTGACCGTGAATGCCTGACTGAGCTTGCACCCTTTTTCAGCAGAGGCCTGGGGAGAAAAGCTGCACAAAGTAATACATACACCATAAAAATGTTTACAAACAGTACAGTATACGTGAGGTAATATAAACATACATTATAATGCTTGGGTTCCCACTTGTAGCATGAGAGTTTAAAAGGTGTTATTTACAAAAAAGGCAATAAAACAATATGTTAAAGCCATTCATATATCTCCAATACATAAGGACTTCACCATTTAGAGGGGAAGTAATAACAATTAGCTCAGAGTTTGAGATAAGAGTACAAAAAGTACTGTATATCAAATCTTAGTTCTTACAGGCAACAGCATGTACATTAGTAATCAGAAGCAGAGGGGAAGTTGATAGAGAGAGAAGGTGATAGAAAAGGTGAAGTGTCAAGAGAAAAAAGGGGAGTGGCTATGGATAAAAAAGGGAAAATTAGAGATTTTTTTCTTTTAAATTTATAAATAAGAGGAGAGAGCAATAGTAGTTAGAATAAAGTGAAATCAGAAAAAGGGGAGTAAGCAAAGTGGAGACATTTAGTGAAAAAGGGTATTAGGAATTAAAGTTCTAGGGCTAGAATTATGTATGAATTGAGAAAAGGCTGTATGCAAAGAGGGTCAGGTGATTAACTTCATGGTGGTTTTGCACAGGATCAGGTCCAGGTATTTGTAAAGTGGACTTTTAGGGCAATATCAAATGGGTGGGGCTTTGTGATAGATCTGATTGTTTGAAGGTAGCTTATTCCAGTGTTCAGAGGGAAGATAGCTGTAGAAGGTTTCACCAATTGATATTTTAGGTTTGTAGAAGTCAAGGAGGTTTTGGCTGGTGCTTCTAAGTTTTCTGGTTGGGAGGTAATAATTAAAGATGTTGGAAATGTTAGGGCAGAAGAAGGGTTTGTAGAGAATGGAGTGGATAATATTAAATTGATAGAAAAGAAGTTGATTGGGGAACTCAAGCCAGTTAAGTGTTTTCAAAGGCAAGCAGTGATGGGATTTAGGTTGAGTGTTGGCAGTGAATCTAGCTATTTTGTGATATGTATTTTTCCATTTTATTCAGTAGTATGACCTGTAGGTTAGTAAGGATTTGAGAGCCATAGAAGAGACAGGGTAGGAGATAAGCAAGAGAGACTAACCGTCTTGCCCCTGGTGTGAGATATCTTTTGTTATGGTATAGTAAGCCAAGCTTTTGGTAAGTATTTTTGATATAGTAATTTATATGAAGGTCAAACTTAAGTTTATCATCAGTTATAACCCCTAGTAATTTGGTATGGGATTCAACATTAATGGTGTTGTTTAACTAGGTGATAGTGAAGGTTGAGGTGTTATGAGAGAGTGATTTTGGCAGAAATAGAAGTAGTTTATTTTTCTTAGCATTGAGTATTAGCTGGTTATTGGTGAGCCAGGTCTCAATATTTATGAAAGTTTGCTGAGTTTTGGAAAGCAGGTCTGAGAAATAATCAGAGGAGGTGATAACTGTACAATCATCTGCATATTGGATGAGCACTGAGTTCCGGCAGGATTTATAAAGATTGTTGGTAAAAATGTTGACTAGAAGATGTCCTAAGATGGAGCCTTGGAGCACACCTGTGGTGACTGGCAGAGGAGGGGACAGTGTAGAAAGCCTTCTAACAGATTGTTGCCTATTGGATAGGTAACTGCTGAACCAAGAGACAATGGATGGGGACAGATTAAATTCTGTTAGTTTACAAATGAGCAAGCAATGAGACACAGTATTGAATGCGTTGGATAAGTCTAGAAATAGGCAAGACACTAGTTTGTTATTGTCTCTGGATTGCACAACTGAATTGATAAAAGCAATGAAGCAATGAGAGCAGTGGAAGTACAATGGTTTTGTCGAAAACCATGCTGAGTGGGTTTTAAAAGGTTTTCTAGTAATAGGTGGCATAATAAATGTGCATGGATGCATTTTTCCAAGATTTGTGAGAGTGGAGAGACAATAGCTATAGGCCTACACTTGGAAATTTCTGTAGCTTTTCCTCCTTTATGGATGAGAATAGTATAGAATTTTTCCAGATAGATTGAGTAGTAAATTCAGACGATGAGTGGTTTATCAGAAGAGATATGAGGTATGCAATGGAACTGGCAACTATTTTTAGGAAGTATGGTGGCAAGTTGTCAGCAGATGGAGAGCATGGCTTTAGGTTTTGAAGAAGTTTTTTGATATAGTCAGTTGATACAGGTTGAAGAGAAAAAGTGTTTTTTGGGGACTGTGTTTTTTCAGAATGAGGGCTACATGAATCAGAAGCAAAGGTGGAGTTAGGAAGAGATCTGGAACTAGAAGGCAGTAAATTACTGATGGTGCTGATGAAAAGGGAATTGAACTGGGTGGCTATTTTTGTGTTTTACTGTATTCTTTGTACTCTAGATCATTCCACCTTTTGTCTCCTGTTATGTCCATTGGTTGCTAATTTAGAACATAAAATACAAATGTATTATATTTAGGATGTATCACTACATGGCTTTATATTGCATTTAGATTATTTATCTTCTTGATAGGAATTGGTTGCTCGAACCTACCAGAAAAAGTACATTTAAAAACTATCAGAAACAACTGATATTGTGAAACTGCATTTACTTATCTACCCTTGGAGACTTGATAAGAGGATTAACTCTAATGTCAGCAGTGCTGAAGTCTAATCTAATCGTAGGTAATTGTCTGTCTTATCACACTTCACCCTGGAGTCAGTCATATTTACTATACAAAACCCATTAACTACTGTTAATGCTCCCCTTGCAGGATGCTACATATGCCACATACTCATTTGAATAGTTTAAAAAAAATGTTCAGCTTTAAATATGCTTTCTTTTGTGTGCGAATAAAAATGTGGGATCTATGAAACAAAGTGGCACATACTGCATGCCTTGCACTTAAGTTTCCCTTTCATTAGAAGCTATACCCCTAACTTTCCTATATTCCAAATACCTGTTTCAAATTATTTTAACAGAATCAATGAAATACAGTATTTGGTATAGCACTAACTTTCCATTTCTTTCAGTTGTTTCCAGTGTTTCATTAGTAATTTTGACTACAAATTTTTATAGAAAATTGATAGCTTGCCACGGTGATGACCTCTCCACATGGGAGGTTTGATGTGTTATAGTATGATTGGTGAAGGATAAATAATAACTTATTTGGAATATATATGATGCCTGTGGATATTTTCAAAGACTTGAATGAATAGTTTGTTAGTGATTGCTCTTGGCAAGGACCCACTTTGTTTCGTAGGCTGGTGAATGGGATAGATTAGCAGGATATGAAGGAAGAGTAAGAAAGTGGCTGTTATGTCTGTTTTCTGGTCTGAGTGCATTTGCAAATTATTTGTGTTTATTTTGTTAAATGTATTTTTTTCCTTTCATGAGGAGATGTATATGGCAGCTTCTACAGTTAAGGTGCTGATTTTTTTTGTTTGTTTTGTACTCTTCTTTGGTGAGTGTGTTTATGACAGAGATGTCAATGGGTGCTGCATGTGCAGCTAGGTGCCAGTATGCACATACAGTTGTCCTAAAAATGGTTTCCTGTTTTTGTTAGCTGTTTCCGAAAATGGTAATGAAGTTCAGTTTCTTGCTGACTTTGCGGCTGTCTTGCTTAGTGATTGTGGTTATGGAACAGAAAACTCAAGCCCTGAAAGTGAAAAGAATGGAAAACTTCTATTATGTTTGTTAAGAATGGAAAATACTAAAAAACTTTATTGCAAAACCTGTTCATATTCAGATGTCGTGTAGTTTAGTTTATGCTATTGCATATAGGTCAGGCAGTCATTTAGAATGCTACAATCACTTTGGATGCCGTCTTTTTGGGGTCATTTTTTTCTCTTGTTTTTAGATGCATGTAATAAAAAGAAGAGAAAGAAATAGACTGCCTTGCTTTCTCTGAACAAAATGTATGTCATAGGACAAAAGTATGAGTAAGTTCCTCTGATCCCTGTGTGATCTGTTTTATTCATATTTTTGTTCTGGACTCAGACATTTGAAGTTATAGCTGCTCCTGACATGATCTGACCATAGCAGAAAGATATTTAAACTTATGTCTTACTGAGAGTTGCAGTTGTGTGCATCACCCATGTTTATGAGGATGCAGGGGCAAACTTTTACAGTACTTCTGTGCGTGATTTTTATTAATGAAATCTTCTATCTTTCACAGAGCTGGATGCTTAAATACACCATTCCTGTATGATTGTTTTTCTAATTCCTGCATATTCATATAGTGCAAGCACCATTAACGGCAGCACTGGCCCATGACTTTGTTTAGTAAAAATTAATTCTGATATGTGACCCATGGTGAGTTGTGGTACAATTCATAGCTTATTATATGATACCTTAAGTGTGTTGATATTAAAGCTAATCATACGATCTACTTTCCAAGGTAAAAAACTAAATGCAGTTTCATTATAACTGCTTCTGATGTTTTTTTAAACGTTGCATGTTTTCTGGTAGAGTCCAGCTACCTGCTTCTATTGCTAGTGCAGGAGGCTAGCATGAACAATGTCAGTCACTCAGTTTGCAAACTGACTTTTGATGCTGAATGATGAAAGAACTGTGGAGTCTATCTGCAGATTAGACAGCTGGCTACTTCATACCTTATACTGCAGTATTTGGGCAGGGCTACCTTTTTTTAAATTGAAGTCTCATCTGCCTGTTTTTTTTACACTTGAAAAAGCCCTACAATTGAGCTAGGGTGAAAGCGCTTGTGGAATTTATACAATAAACGTTTTATGGACTTGCAACTTATGTGCTGACACGATCGTTTCATTGGATTAGTGGTTTTGTTTCTACGATCTTTTTCCACCTGTTTTTTTTATTTTTATATATATAAATATATAGGCATATTTACATAAAAAAATCAGTATAAAAAGAAAATACTCAACATAGTTAAATAAGTGATTCACTGCAGATGAAGAAACACAGTGAAAAGGAGGGGGGGGACTTTACCACTTAGCATTATGTAACAAATACATTACAGGCTGATATTGTATACAGAGCATTGAGCTACACCTTTTTGTATCAAGACCATGAAATTAAAAGATGATAAATATAAAATACACAGTTAATAGCCTAAGATTTGCATTTAATAGTTACAGAATTAATAAAGTAATCCCACCTCATTTACTCAAACTCTGCAGAAACAAGCTTCGTGTTAAAAGTGAGAGACCTGATACTGTATACTCCTAACATTTTATAAATTAAACTGCAGTTCATGCAAAACAGCAAAATCAGAAAGTTACTGTTACACCTTTAAAGCATTTTTACAAGGAACTTCATCCCTGTACCTTCCAGTTTGGAGGACTGCCCCCCCCCCCCGTACCCATGCTACTTATGTATACTAACCCTGAGATCAGTGTACCTCTGAGAAGGGGTAATGATCTGAGATACTACAGTTTCAGAGTTAGAATACATTCCCGTTAATTGCAGTTCATTTTCATAGTTCCAATGATTGTGTTTAATGGTCTTAGACATTCAATGAGCACTCATGGATACAAAATGTCACAAAACTGGAAACAGTCTTTGAGGTCATACTTGACAAAGAAGGTTTTAAAGCTCTTTTTTTTTTTTTTTTGGTCTTTTAAAATGGATATTCTCTTGTTAGTATTCCCATAATTGCCAAAGCCTACATTTTTTGAACTGACATTTTTAAAGACTGTGCATTAGATGATAATTTTGGCAAACAGCAATAATGTAAAAAGATTTTGCCAGAAATCTTGTGAGACTAATATAAAGTCAGGAAGAAGAAAGAGGGACAATTTATGCAAGATTTTAATTTCTTGGGTGTTTCAGAGTTCTGCAGGTCTTGGTTAGAGAATATTATTTGCATGTATTGGGATGCTATTGTATAATTCTGATTTAGGAAGTTTGGTGTGTTAATTTCTAAAACAATAAAAGTATCTGTCACTTTATTTTTTGAATTAGATGTTCTACATGAGGGAATGCTTATCCATTCATATTATGTTGGGCTTTTTAGTTGTCTAATATTACTTAATTTCCCCATCTTGCTTTTGTCCAAGGGAGATTGGTGGGTATAAGCAAGCTGTGCTTTTTTTTAAATATAAACAGGCTTTTAGAATTTTGCAACTGTTCACAGTTTCAGCAGAAGAGCTGTAGATATCATCAGCTGGTGATGTATCATTTTTTACTGCATTTCTACATTTCCTGTTGGACTTTAGTATATAGCATTGTCAAGCATTTGCTCCTGTATTATATTTGAGGGAGATTGTTAGGTATTTGTAGATGTTTGTGGTTTTGTCTCCTTGTAATATTACCATACCTGTTGTCCTTTTCCTTCATGATTGACACTGGGAAGTCTGAGCCATTTTTGTCTTATTTTTATATAAGGCTGTGTTAATGCAACAGACTTTCATAGTTCTTGTGGTCTTAGCTTTCAATACAACTTTGACCGTTTACTTATGGCTTTGAAAAATAGTGTAGGATTTTATTTTAGGGGCGGCTCGTGACATTGGACTGCCGGACTGCAGCCCCCCTCAACAAAAAAAAGAAAAAAGTACCTTTTTGTGTAGTGAGTGTATTTTTTTTTTTGTTTATTGTGTCTGAAGCAAGCCGCGACTCGTCTTTCAAGTTCCTTCCTGCCTCGGCAAGTACGTGCATGTGCACTTTAACTGCCTCGGGTTGCGGCGGTTTTAAATAAAGACTTTTTTTTGTTTGTTTTTGCTGCAGCCCGGTGAGGACCTTAAGGCATCAGTGTGATGCCCAGCAGTCTATGCGGTTCCAAACCGCATAGAATTGGAAGGGGTTCAGACTGCGACGTCCGCAGGCACGTACATGACGTGCTTGGGCTAAATGCTGCTGATTGGTTGTCGCTCTCTTCCCGGGCTTTATGTGTTGGGAAAAGAGCGAGAATCAAACAGTTTCAGTTGTGGACTGATTCGTGACTGAGTCAATCGAAGGAAGGATTTAACTAGCTAGTATTTAGCATTTATTTGCTATTGGATTTCTATTTTTTTTTTTTTTTTTTGTTTGGGCGGCCTATATTTTGTCAGCTGTGCTGAAGGTGAAGAAGAATTACTGAAGATAAGAAAGAAGTAGTACAACAAGTTAGAAGAAGAACAGAGTAGAGTACAGAGAGTTTTCTTCCTGGTGGTATGTATATAATTTTTTATTGTCCCAGCCAACTACATCTTTTTTAATTGTCATTGTTTATGTTATTATGTTTATTGGTAGCCCTTTTAGCTGAACATGCTTGATTGCTTTAGTGTACTATATTGTTTAATCAGGTGGTTACTTAACATGGATGGTCTAGCAGTTGTTGCAGAGATTAAGGTTGCAAGCTGTAGTTTCTGTGGTAGTGGGTTTCATTCTTTCATCCTATTGTGTGGCTTTGAGCGGGTCACTTAACAAGGCATTGCTCCCATGTTGCCCCTGAAAAGGGAATGTGTGTCCAGTAGGCCTACCTGGTTAGCAAAGGTGTGTTATTATTATTATATTCTTAAATCTTGAAGATAGGAGAACTTATGACATTGTTAACTACAGGAAGGAATGTTTCAGATTACTTTATTCAATTAGGAATTTGGGAATATATTACCAATATTAAGAAAATGAATGTGCTTAGTTCTGTAGCTTTACATTTTCAAATATATTCCTAAAACTATAAAGGAAGAAAAAGAGTTTAATATTACTTTGAAAAAGCAAGAGCCATTATATGTTTAATACATTATTAAAAATTCAGTGCATTATTTTTCAATGGACTGAACATGGAACCAGACCTGAAGTATTGGACAGTCAAAATCTGAGGACTATAACTGAACTTGAATTGTATATGTTGTTTTTAAACTAGTTTCTTTGTATTATAAATTATTGTAATTGTTTTAGATGTAAGCATGGTGTATTTTGTGATCAGTTTGTCCCTAGAAGACTGTAAGCTGAAGCTGAAGTGCTGGGATGTTTTTGTTCAGGAAGAAAAACTGGTATGAAATAAAATGTTTTGTTCTATTTTTTGGTGTGTGTGTGTGTGTGTGTGTGTGTGTGTGTGTGTGTGTGTGTGTGTGTGTGTGTGTGTGTGTGTGTGTGTAAAATGTCCCAGTGGCTAGAGCAAACTCATGATGGTGTGGTAGGGAATACCTCAGGCTTGAACCCTGTATGCAGGTGTTAAGGGCCTGAATTCCCTACCCACCACCATTTGTAAAAAAATTTGCAGATTTTTGCCTCATATTTGATCTGTTCTATTCCTCATAATATCTGTGGTTTCTAAATACTTAAATGCTTGATATTTGATGGTACAGTGGTAGCATTGTTACCTCACAGCTGCAGGTTCTTAGGTTTGGTTCTTGGCTGGGGTGCCTTCTGTGTGGGGTCTGCATCTTCTCCCTGTGTTTGTGTGGGTTTGCTTTTGTGTCCTCCCATGTTACAAAGACATGTCTGCATTATTTCTTCCTGGGCTTCTGCTGAAAATTGTTTTTTTTGTTCTAAGTCAGACTGTCCTGGTTAACAAATGTTAAATAAAATTGACAGCCATTTGAATTTCAGACTTCAGGTTTCTGAATGTTTAATTCCTTGCATAGTTGATGGTTCAGTAGTAACATTGTTGCCTCACAGCTATAAGGTTTCTGGTTTGATTCTTGGCTGGGGTGCCTTCTGTGTGGAGTCTGCATCTCCTCCCTGTGTTTGTGTGGATTTGCTCTGGTGTCCTGCCATTTTACGAAGACGTGTCTGCAGTATTTCTCCCTAGGCATCTGCTGAAAATTGTTTTTGTTCCATCAGAAGTAAAACTGACAGGCATTTGAATTTCAGACTTCATATTCTTCAGAAAATACATAGTAACACAACCTATTTTCTAAGTTTATAAGATGAATATTTGAAATTTGTCCCTATTTTTGGGACTGTATTCCCCCATTATTGGCTTCATCCAGATTTTCTGTGCTAAGGTTGACAGCTATAGCAAGAACTGAATTCACTGAATATGTTTGAGGGCTGTATTCCCTCATTACTGGGTTTGTCCTGGTGTTTTGTGCTAAGAGGTTGACAGCTATGGTGAGAACTGAATTCACTAAATGATAGCCATTTAAGTTTCAGCCTTCCTCTCTTCCACAAAGAAGCTGATTTGGCGCAGTGATATGTTGCTCTGACTGTTTTGTACAGGGACCTTGGCAGTAAAATGTATGGTGGTAACACAGCATTTTATTCTAGCATCTTTCCAAGATTATACAAGCAATGTTTAATGTGTCCCTGGTTTTTGGGCTTTTGCCCCCCCCCCCATAAATGTTGGCTTTTTCCAGAGTTCTTGTACTGCAAAGTTGAGATGCAGTTTAGTATTGAGTAGATTTTGCAAGGAGCTGAGAGCTACAGAGGAAGAGAAGTTTAGTGCTGCTTATGCAAAGTCTGCTTGCATTGTTAATAGCACAACAGGTTGTGTACTTGCTTTTGATGCAGAAGGCTGTAGGTTCTACTCCCACAAGGGGTGGATGCTACCATATGAAGAATGTCTTCCTTGGCGAAGATACTACCTATGAGCCTGTTATCAGTTTGCCATCCAATTGCAATATTACTAGCTTATCATTTTTTTTAATGTAATAAAGGCAATTTATTCCTCAGGGGCAACAGACACTTATTTTTCGATGAAACCATGAAATATAAAGGTGTTTGCTAACAGCAACCTTTTCATTAGTTACAGATTTCTTTAATGTGGAATTATTTAGATTACTTTTACTTCAGAGATTGTGTATATACTGATTATGGTGGACTGTAGAAGTTTGAATAGACTTTTATGATGGAAATGTTCTGAACTGGGAAGTTTTGTCATTATTGGTGCATGCGTTTTGTTTCATTGTTTAATAAATTTAAAACACCCTCTAACAACTGTACTGTATTGTACAAGGAATATAATTTAGTACAATCAGGAAGGTGTATCAAAGAGCACATGTATGTTTAATATGCAAGGGGCCTATGATTTGAAAACAGCCCAGAATTAATCTTTATCTGCCACTGGCAAAATGTATTTTCTTTGAATGTGGGTTTCAATGCTGTTTCAATGAATGTTAGTTTCAGGGGCAGAGAAGTTTTAATGCTAAGTCTGTTTTCATTGTGAGACTGCATTGCTTTGTTTAGCAGATAGCTTAGTGTTTGTGCTGTAAAATGCAAAATAAAACTTTCAAATGAAGTCCAACTCATCATATAAGTAAAGCAGTATGCACATTAGTGTTTATGGTAAATGGAGTGAAATAGCCAAGTAATGGATCATTGGAATGGCTGCAGGGGGGAGGCTCCATTCAACCATGTTGTGAGGGGGAAGGGCGGCAAACTCACAGCCCCAGCTGAACTATACCTCCCAACTGTCCAGATTTTCAAAGAATGAATAGATTTTTGCTTCTTATTTTTGGTTTGTTCCTCCTATATCATTTAGTAATTAAGTCACTAAATGATGGCGCACTGAGTTTCAGACTTCATAACCTTCAGAAAAATGCATGCTAAAGTAAGACCTGGTATTCTATCAACTGTCTCAGTTTATACAAGAGCAATTTTTAGTACTGCTTGTATGTTCCCCCAAAATATTTGGCCTTGTCCAGATTTATTGTATTAACAGGTTGAGAGGTACATGCAAATAAATTGCTTTATAGAATTAGGGATAGCCAAACCTCTCAACTGTCCCTGATTTTGGCTCAAAATGTTGCTCTTCCCTCTAATAATCCCTCCGCAAAATAGCAGTTTTGGAAGAAAACATGGAGGGTTTACAATTAAGAAATAACTGTAATAATTAGAGTTATAGATTACTTTTATTTCAGAAATGCATGTAGATTCTTTTATTTTGTCAGCTGCTCAAGTTAGCAGTACTAATATTAAAGTGTCCCTTCTTGGATAGGTTCCCAGCTGTATCGTGTGGCTATTTTATATTTTTGCATCACATTTTTGGTCCGTTTTTCATAAAATTGTGGGTTTTTTTGGCAAATTAGTGACAAATCATTAAAGACTGAAGTTAGAAAATAATGGCAGACATTTGAGTTTCAGATTTCATACCCTTCAGAAAATTCATACTATTGCAAGACCTATTCTATTATCTTTCTAAGTTTATAAGAGCAATATTTAAAATATTTTTGGGCCTTTGTCCCACTTCTATGTATGGCTTTGTCCAGATTTCTTGCTCTGAGGTTGAGAGGTATGACAAATGTGTCAGGGCCATCACCGTCAGCCAGAGACATTTCAAATTGTGACATACTTGTTGCACCCCACTCCCCCATGAAGTAACTTTGGATGTGTCCAAGCAAGGCAAGGAGTAGTTATGCATTGTAAATGTGCAGAGTATCCCCCCATCCAAGGTAGACACAAGTACTACAGTGGCTTTTCATCTGTCCTTGATTTTGCAGAATGGTCTGGTTTGTCATATTTTTGTACTGTTGATTTATGCTTATTACTCAAAGTGCCTGTTGCTCTGTGTTTAAGTAGCAGTGCTTTAATAACCATCAGGTAAGCTTGTCTGAGATCGTAAGATGCAGGTAAGCTTTAATAAGCATACTGTTAAAGAATTACCAACATTGAAAGCCTTTCTGTTGTTGCCATGCAGAGAATACTTAACTAGATAATGTATAAGCCTTGGGTATTGAAATGCATATGACAGTATTTGTAATAAAAGACAGGATTACATTATATTAAGAAGCTCATTACACTTGTTGGAGACTTCCGGTCATCTCTGCAGGCTTTACCCATAAACTAAACAGAATGTCAATCATGTGTGGTCCTTAACTTGTACAGTAATCCTTTAAGCAATGTATCTTGAGCTTGTTTCTTGTTTGCTTTTCATTTTTTACTTTGATCATGTTTTCCCCATGAAACAAGTAGATAGTTGTCAGGCAGCAGGTCTTTTTGGATAAGAAGCATTTTTACAAGTGGGGGCATCACGTGTTACTTGGTACTTTAATAAAGCTGAATATAAATTATAATTAGAACTGCAGTGCAAGGAGAAGTGGTTTAAGTTGAGTATTGCTTGTTTTTCTTATACTTATTTTGACTGGCATTCCAGTAATGTATTTAAAAAGTAATTTATTTTTTCATGCTTCACAACCTTTTTGTTTCAATCTAGATATTAAGTAAGCTGTCATGCAGCCAACGCATTGAAATATTTTTATTCGTCTACACTTCATTTTGTCTTGATTGGACTCTCATAATGATGGTTTGGCACCCAGGGCAGCGTATTTAATTAAAGTTATTTTTTGTGGTTTTGAGCATAGCTCCTCCCTTTTTTAGTTGGCCGCACCCCTTCCCATTGACCCCACCCATTCAGCTGTCTCCTGCAGCCCCCCTTTGATTTGAAGTCACCAGCCGCCACTGACATTATCCACCTCTATAGCGCATTTTTAGGCATTGACAAATAGACAAACCTTCCATCCTTGCACAATCTTCTCAGGATAAGCTAAAGATATTACTGCTCAATGCTAGGAGTCTGAACAAGAAACTGCACTTCTTGAAGCACTCCTCACACTTGAGAATGCTGACATTTGTGCAGTTACTGAAACATGGTTCAAACCCACAGAAAGCACCCCAGCAGTGCATGGCTATAATGCCTTTCACACGTTCCAGTCACCCACTGCACATGAAAGGGCTAAAGGTGGAGGTGAATCTATCTATGTAAAGGATAAGCGCACCTCAAGATTGTTCAAACAATATAACAGGGTTAAGATACTCATGTCCAGCTAACCACAGAAAAAATTCATCATCATATCCTTGCTAGCTACAGGTCCTCCACCATTAACCAGGAAGCCATATATCATACCTGAATTTACTAGAATCACTTACCATTCAGCCCAGTACAATAGCCATGGGTGATTTCAACAACCTGTACATTAACTGGGAAGTGTACATAACCATACTTTGTTAATGCTAATGCCCTGAAGTAGCAAGTCTGTACTTCTTCTGGGGGTTTAAAATATCCTAGAGCTGATACTCACAAATATTGGAGAGCATTGCACCCTCCCCCCCAACACACACCAAGTGTGATATCTTCACTGGCTAGAACAAATCAGAAAGTGGTCTTCCTTGAAATAAATTTAAAACTAGATCCCAACCCAACCCCAAAACCTTTAAGAACTTTTCTAAGGCAAACTTCTACCTGTTATTAAGTGACAGGAAAATTAGTTTCAAAGCTTCCCCAATCTGAGAAAACAGAGGCGCCTATGCAGAGGCATACCCCACAAAAGATCTGTAATATCATATAAACATCTGCATAGAAACAGCAGTACCAGACTGAAATAAGCCTAGGACAAACCACAAAAACAAGCCACCCCAACAGATCGCTGATATAAATAGGCTGTACAACAAAAGCAAGACAATCCTGTCTAGATGTAAGAAAGAATGTGCACAGCAGAGTAGAAACTTCCTCATTAGTCTAAACAAGCAAATCAGGGAGCTAGTCAAGTCTTCAAAAGCAAATGTTATGGCAAAAAAATAGTCTCCCAAGCTACGGATAACCATAAAGCATTTTTCAGTTATGTCAGCGATCTTAAGAGCAACACACAATGTGCGGAAATAGTTGTAGATGGCAGCACCTATACTCAGCCAGAAGATATAGTAAATCTGCTGGAAGATAAATTTAGCTCAAACATTACCCCCTTTACCCCCAGTTACACTCCAAGAAATACTCTCCACCATTCCTCTACCAGTTATCACCAAAGATCAGGTCACCACTGTGCTCTGTAAAGCTATAAACAATGCCTCAATGTGTCCTGATAATATCCCAGGATGCCTCGTAAATAGCTTGAAACAGGACCTATTAGGCCCACTAGGATCTTTATTTATCCACAGCCTCCAGATTGTCTTCATCCCTCTGGAGTGGAGGACAGCATCAGTTATCCCTCTGCATAAAGCGGACCACTAGACCCAGGAAATTACAGACCCATAATTTTGACTAGTCTTACATGCAAGGTTGTGGAAAGAATAATCATAGACCTGATAAATAACAACACAGGTAACCTCAAAACACTGAACCTAACCCAGGTTGGCTTTGTCAAGGACAAGTCATGCCTGCTAAATCTGGTTGATTTATTTGAAAAAGTCAGTAAAGCCAGGGATGAGGGTAAAACATTGCATACTGCCTACCTTGATCTGGCTAAGGCATTGGACACATTTCTTCACTCTGATATTATAGATAAACTCACAAAACTGGGCATAAATCCCGACATCACCAGATGGATGGCCAAGTGGTTTATGGATAGGACAGATGTCAGAGTGGGCGAATCCAAATCCAGCAAGAGGCCAGTTACTAGTGGTCTGCTATAGGGCTCAGTGCTGGAACCTCTCCAGTTTGGAATATACTTCTCTGAAGTCAAGGCTAATATAGATGGTCTTTGGCTGACTACGTTTGCTAATGACTGCAAGTTGGGGGCAGTCACTGAATTCCCCAACAATGTAGATTTCCTTCAGAAGGTTCTGACCCAGAAAAATAATTGGTTCCTGAGCCATGGCCTAAAACTGATTGCAAAAAGCATAATCATGCCCTTTCAGAAGTCAAATCTATCTGAAAATTATAACATTAATAGCACACCCCTAAAAGTCGACTCAGGTGAAAAATCTAGGTATACAGATAGTAGCCTGAACTTTGACCGCCTTCTGTCCACAATGGTGATAAAGCCTTTCTATGGGGTACAGCTTATAACTAAAGGCATTGCATCCATATCCAAGGAAGTTGTAGTCCCACTGTACTTGGCCATCATCAGACCAATAACTGAGTACAATGCACCTTTTGACATGAACTTGACCAGGCACTTGCAACAGCTAGAGCCGCCTCAGAGGTTCATCACAAAAAAATATAGGGTGTAAACACCATCTCTTATTCAGATGGAATAAAATCCCTATCCCTTTACTCTGTCTCCTACTGACTGTTCAGGGGTGATCTATGCCTACCCTACAAGGCACTCGCAAATCTTGCGCTGATGAAACTGTTACACATTTACAAGGCAAACTGCATGAGAGTCACTTGATTTATGGAACTAAACTTGTTCTGTGACATGAAGAAAACATACTGGAGAGACAGATGTGTCTCAGAGATTGCCCCTTCTCTGGAACAGGCTTCCTATTCAAGTAAAGCAGAGCCATTCTCTGAACCTCTTTAAACACAGTTTGTATCCATGGATTGGGAAATGTAAATTCAGGGTAGTACCCATGTCCCTTATGGACAGAGGTAGTATGTAAAATCCTCAAAGGCATAGGCAGAAACCTAAGCCATCCTCTGGCTCTTAAGGATTGAAAATTGGGTACAATTTAAATAATAATGGCTAAGCTTGTACCCACTCTTAAGTTGTTAGCCTAGCAATCTATGAACCTATGTAAGGAGTACAGGACAATGTACCTTAGAGTTTGTATATAGGTTTTTCTCTTGTAAAAATGATTATAAATGTTCTGTTAAGTTGTTTGCCCGGTAGAATCCTCATGGATTAGTACTTCAACAGAACATAAATGCACTAAACAGTTATCAAATGGGAATATAAAATACTTATAGGTTCATAGGATGTTACTAGGCTTTTGACCCAAGGGTTTTTCCAAGCCTAGCATTTAAATCCCAATATAATACTAGATGAGAGATATTGTCTATGCCCAAGATTTTTCTAGCAAGGACTGCCCATGTCCAGGAGAAAAGCAGGGGCAATCCCTAACAGAAATTTACAGTTTCCCATCCAGTCATTCAAGTTGCACTTAAACAGGGTCATGAAGATGTTCTGACATGGATTAGAAGCCAATGCCAGAGGGGTGGAAACCTCTGAGAGATATCTGTCTCTCCAGCAGGTCCTATTATGTTGCAGGCTAGATTGAGGTCTCTAAAATGCGTGACTCTAGTCCCATTTGACTTACGGATGTGCAGCACTTTCATAAGATTTGGGTGAAAGATAGCCCTGTAAGCCTGACATAAGTCACTTCTAAGTAGCCTATATGCTACTGAATACAATGACAGCGACTTCAGTCTGTTCATGTAAGACATGTGCTGGAGAGCCTGAATTTTCTTAGAAATCTCTAAGTTTTCTCAAGTTGCTGCAGGTGTCTGGTATGGTGCATACCAAAGGGAGCATTATATTCAATAATAGGCCTGATGAGGGATGAGTACAGGGGAGTTATAACCTGATTTGCTCTTGAGGTGATGCCTTTGCTAATCAGGTGAGCGATGTAGAATGCCTGTCTTACCACAGTAGACACATGGTGGTCAAAGTTGAGGTCACCGTCAACTTGTGTTCCCAGGTCTCTCACTACAGAATTGGTACTTAGGGTATTATTATGTTTTATAATTGGCAGGGAAATTGTTTTTACTGAAGGGAATGATGATGCATTTTTTAGCATTTAGTTTAAGACCATGGCTTTGGCACCAAACATTGGTCTGTGTAAGCTCCTTTTGAAGAATGTTGACATCACTAGGGGATTCAATGATAGCACCTAATTTGCAGTCCATAGCCCCTCTGTTTTGGCCTGGACTTCTGAGAAGTATATGCCAAACAAGAGGGGGCCCAGCACTGACCCTTTTGGGACCCGACTGGTGACAGGTCTACTGGCAGAGGTGTAGTCTCCCACTTTGACTGAGTGTTATCAATCTGTGACCCAGTTTGCAAACCACCTTACAACACAGGAGTTAATATTCAACTGGGTTAGTCTGTCAATGGTGCCTGAATGTTGGATTGTGTCGAAGGCCTTGGCCGAGTCATGATAGGATGTGTGCACAGCTTTGCCTTTGTCTTTGGCACTGGTCACATTCTCAAAGAGGTCCACCAGGTTTAGCAGGGATGACCTACCCTTGACAAAACCAAACTGAGATGGATCTAGGGTTTGGAGTTTCCTATAGCCTTATTTATGAGATCCATGACTATTCATTCCATTGCCTTACAAATGAGGTTGGTGAAACTTTGGGTCTATAGTTACCCAGGTCTGTTGCGGAGTCCATTGTGGAGGGAGATAACAAGCACTGTTTTTCATTCAGTGGGAACAAAGCCAGTACTCAGGCTGTGGTTGTATAGGGTGCCTAGTGCAGTAGCTAGCTCTTGTTTAAGAACATTAAGAACACAGCCTGGAATGCCATCTGGTCCCATGGAGGATGTGAGAGCATTGATGACTTGTTCTTTGGAGATGCAGGGAGGAGTTGATTAAGACATGGTTTGTGGTAAGTTTTGGGGGGATAGGGGGTTGAAGTTTTTGCCAAACCTATTTGCTAGCAGATTTGCAATTTCCACAGGGTCAGTGTGTGTGTGTGTGATACAATCCAAAGTTAGTTCAGTACACGTCTGAGTCCTACCTTTTAGGTTGTGGATGTAACTGAAAAAAGTGTTATGGTTATCATTGGCTAGGGTTGCTAAATATTTCTCATAGTTGATCTTTGAGGATTATATGAGTTGTCTTTTTTGCTTGTTTAAGCTGAATAAGGTGCTCTTCCAGTTCTGAGTTCTCATTTTTGTAGTTTTAGACAGTAGCTTCTTTTGCTTATTGTATAATCTATTAATGCTAGACATCCACCAGGAGGGTTTTTTTTTCTTGAGGATCTTGCTTTAATCTTATCAGGCACGGCTGTTTCTATACATTTGTGTAGATGTTTATACAGGGCATCAGTGTATACCTTGGTATAGCCGTCAATGCCATCTGTGTGAACTGGAGCTTGGAAGTTGATTATACTATCCCTTAGGAGGGAATAGTTAGCTTTGGTGAAGTATTTTAGCCTGACTTTTCCTTTAGGGAGTTCTGGTGTTAGCGCTACTTCAAAAATGACTGATTTATGGTCAGATTTAATCAGTGCAGGCCCTACATTTAAGGCATTGCATCCATCACTCATTGGTGAGGACCAGGTCTAGAATATTAGGGCCTCTTGTCAGGTGGTGCACTATTTGTTCCAGGACATTTGAGTTAACAAAATCCAGGAAGTTTTGTGTGAGAGAGTTCGGCCTTGTATAAGTTTCCCAGTTAATGGAGGGAAAGTTGAAATCTCCCATGATTAGGGTGTCCCAAGTAGGTCTAAATAAGGTGTATGGGCTTCTTCGTTCATGGAAGGGGACCTGTAACTGGCAATGACATGAAGGAGGTTCTTACCCATGGTAATTTGGACTTGGAGTAACTCCATAGTGTTATATCGTCTAACCAGTCTAGAGGCATAATTATCTTTAATGAAAATACTCCACCTCCTTTGGTTCTTACACCTTCAGTTTGTGGTCTGAAAGTGTGGAACATATTGTAGACTTGCAAGGCCGTTGTACATTCTGCAGCCTTGAACCAGGTTTCTGTGACTGCACAGACGTCAAAATCTTCCAGGGAGAGGAGTGCTTCCAGAGAGTGCAGTTTTTGATTTAAACTCCTAGCTTTTAGCAGCATGACCCTTAGTTTCTTTGTTTGATATTTTCACATAGGAAATTTTGTTTTTGTGACCTTGCTTAAAAATAGGCATTATGGAGAAGGCAAGTGCCTTAGCCAGCAACCAAAAGCCTAGCGGTGCCAGGTGAAGTCCATCTATAGCAAAGCAGCTTGGTCTTTCAACCATGTCATCCCAGGCTGACAGGAACTGGATCCCCTTAGAATGACACCAGAAACTTAGCCAATTATTGAAGTCAATCATTTTTTTGTTTATATTAGGTACCCTCCTAGGTGAGGGTAAAATGCTGCTCCAAGCTAGGGACATATCTGACTGGGACACACATTCAGAGAGCTCAATCATGTCTCTTTTCATACAGCCTAGAGAAGTATGTATCAAGTCATTCACACCAACATGAACTATTACAGAGTCATAACAGTACTTGTTGTTGAGAGACTTGCGTGCATGTGCAATCTGATGAATCCTTGCACCAGACAACTGACCGTAACCTTCTCCTTGTTTAACCTGATGAGTAGGGCATCTGTATGTCTCACTATTGAGTCACCTATAACTAACATTAGGAGCAGATGTGCATTGCTTTAAAATGAAATTAAAATAAATCACATGGACTTGATGCACTCATTCTTGAAACATGTGGGTTATTTCTTAATACTATAAATAATAGTCTTTGTGAAGTAAATATTGCTAAATAACAAGACATACTATTACCATAGAAACATGCAGTAACTGTAAAATATTTAAAACAAACGAAAGACGCAATAGAGAGTAATTCCAATAAATATCCTTGTTAAGTGCTGAATGTTGATCATAAATATTCATATTAACAAATACAGTTCAATTTTTCTTCCCAGTTTAATCCATAAAGATCAACCCAGTTTCATAATTAGCAGACAAACACAAAATATATTTAAAAAGCATTAATTCTAAGAGACTGTGCAGATAATAAAAACAACAAACTAATTATAATTAGATTAAATGCTGAAAAAAATGATTCTTTAGTCTATTTTAGTGAGTTATAAAATATAAAGTTTATCCTTCAGTTAATAACACTCTTAGACATAGATATATAAGAAAATTTCATAAAGTATCAAAACTGGAATCAATTGATATAACTAAGTGAACTAAACAAGGATATATATCTCTTGTCTTTTATGTTATTTGTTATAGCAGTAGAATCTCTTGCAAATGTATTTAGACAAGAGGATTATATTACTAGTCATGAGATTTGAAGGGACAAAATATAAAGTATTACTGTATGTATATGATATGATTTTAACTGTAACAAATATTAAGCATGCTATTATTCAAACTGATTTGTTAAAAGCATTTGGAATGTCTTCAAATTTCAAATTCAGTATGAACGTCAGTTCCTTTTTTATTATAGAAAGGAAGATATGTTTATAAGGATAAATGTACTACTAAATCATTCAAATATTCAGTAATTATTGCTATTAATGTAACATTTGATAATATAATATGAGTAACATTGTACAATAATTAGTGCAAAGGGCAAAGTTTTTTCTTTTGAAGATAATAAAACATGGGATAAAGCAAGATAGGATTTATAGACATTAAAATATATTCCTTATCCTCTTTTTCAAAACTAGCTTCACAATGGATTGACTATACTTATAAAGTGGTTTAGATGAATACATCTTAATTTTTTGAAAACCAATACATTTAAAATTAACGATTTACAGACTAAATAATAATATTATTTTAGTTTTGGTTAATTATTTTTCATATGCGCTACACTCTTTTTTATAATCTAGACGTATAAATCAAGCTCTTGATGTCCCTACGCAATCAAATAACCTCCATTAACATGTCTCCTTCCAACTAGTTTCCATGGATACTAACAAATACCTCAAAAAACTAAAGCCTACTACAACTGCTCTTGACCAGATACCAGTTTGTAACTGAGCCTACTGCATTTCCAGTTCAGTTCTGTTAACCTGATCCATATCTGAAAATAAAGTCCTCCCATTATGGAAAAAACAATTATTCCACTGCAAAAGGTAGAAATAATACAGACTTTTCAAACTGTAAGCCAATTGCCATTTTATCTCCCTTATCAAAAATATTAAAAAAATTATTCATATGCAACTTCTCAACCATCTAATAGATAACAGGTTTGTATCTTCAACCCAAAATGGCTTCTGTTCTCATCACAGCACAACTATTGCTTTGCTGAATGTTGCTATTATTGTCAACATCCATAGAAATCCCTGAATCATACTCTCCACCATCGTTCTTGACTTATCAAAATCTTTTGATACTGTCTCCCACCATAAACTGTCATCTGTAGGGCCAACCAGTTATTTTACTGCAAATGGTTGCATAGCTATTTTCAAATAGAGTACAACCAGTGAAATGGAAAAATGTTTCTCTACCTTCTTGCCAGTAACTATTAGTGTCTCACATAATTTTCGAAATATTTGTCATTGATCTCTACACTGCTACAAACAATACTCACCCAGTACAATATGCTGATGACTCAACCCTAATCTGCTCTGTCATCTCTCTCTCTCTCTAAACGTAAAGATCTTACACAGCAATCTTTATCAATTGCAACATGGCTAAATAATTCTCATCTACTACTAAACCCTGAAAAAAATTAAATTACTGGTCTTTACCCCAAACACATCTATAGCAATACTATTCACTATCATGTAACAAGAAATCTGAGGCACTCACTGTATAATACACTAAGAACCATTCAAAATCAATGTGAAAAGCACTTAGCACTTGGAAAATGGTGTAAAAGGTATTTATTAATAAACCACAAACATAAATATAAAAAAATATACAAACTGTATCCTGTTTAGGCACTTTCATCTCTCTCAGAAAACTTTATCAGAAACTGATAGCAACTAATATCATTTCCTTTTACAAAATGTTTCATTAATTAATCCTGTTATTTAAAATGTACAGCATTCTGTATGTAAAGATCAACAGGCTCATAAGTTAATATAAAAACTAAAAAGACATATGTCTACACATTAAGTAAAAATTATGTTAAGCTGAAATCTCATCAAAAGGGAAATATATTCCAAGTTTGGATTAAAACAAATCCAGTGATTATTCAGAACTCAGTTGCCCTATATTTTATAGCTGGTTGCAATGATATAATTTCTTTTGAGCCCGGGGCTCTATTAACTTTGAGTCTCAGTTGACAAAGTAACTCTCTATATTCAATCAAATGTCCCCATACACCTCCCCTGTGACTTATCTCCACTATATCAATAATACCAAACAAAAATTCAGTGAAACTGGTGCAATTCTAAGGATGCTCAACTAAGGAATTATTACATTTTTTTTCCAATCTCATATGTGTGCTCATAATTCTCTCTCTCAATGATCTCTCAGTCTTCCCTATGTAGAATCCATCACATCCTAGATATCTAGCCAAACAGACTAACCCTACAGCTTCACAGTTACCAGGCTTAAAAAATAGCTTAGAACTTAATCCATTTTTCAAAATAATAAATCTATCCTCATTTATAAAGGAGCATTGTTTACAAAAAACACATTTAGTGGTCCCACCATTTTCTGTGATCTTCTGTCCGTTCTTTTCTAATAAGTGTTTGAAGTTCCCTATAGTTTTGTTAATAAATAATGGTTCCCTACCAATGAGTCCCACACACTCCTTACTACCTTTTAAGAACTTCCAGTTGTTTTTATAACTTTTTACATTTTTGGAAATTTCACTGTAAGCAACTACAGCAGCTGTATCGTAGCTTGTTCCATCTCTACCAACATTCTTTATTTTGTCATTCTTTCTCCACAATACAGGTTGGTATATCCCATCTCTCTCAGTAATCACCTCTCTAGTGATTTCAAGAACCATTTTGTCTAGGTAACTCTTATCTGTGAACATCTCTCTTAGGGTATTCATTTCCTCTTCTAGGTCCATTAGGTTGGAAGTCATTCTCACCACCCTTGTATATTTCCCTTTAACAAATTTGTGCTTAAGTGAATAAAGATGTGCACTATTGAAATGTAAGTAGGAATTACTGAAAGCTTGTTTCCTATACATTCGTGTCCTGAAATGAACTTCAGTTTTTATTAACCTGGACATCCCAATAATTAATTCCAAGTTATAATTATAAGTAAATTAAAAAAAATGGATTTGTGCAAAATTTCTAAAAATCTGTGACTATGCGTTCTGGTCCAGTCTATAAAATAAGAATGTTATCCAAATATCTTAGGTAAATTTTAGTGTATTTAAATAATTCAGAGGTAAAAAAATATATTTTTTGAGGGCTAATACCATGTTTGCATAGATGTGTGCACAAGCCATGCTCATCACCCACCTTTAACTAGTTGGTATATTTATTCCTCAAAGAATAAAAATTATTTTCTAAAACTACTCTAGTGAATTCAAGTAACAATCTAATGGTTTCCCCATCTGAAAATTCACATTCAATTAAAATATCTATAAGTAGGTTCATCCCTTCTTCTTTGGGGGGGAGTTGAAAAGGTCCACAGCATCAGTTGTCAAAGAGCCAACAGAAGGCAGAGCCTGAATGGCTAACTGAAAGCAGTAGTATTTTAGAGCTCCATATAACTAGTTAAATAAGACAGGAAAAAATATTCTTTTTTTTTTCTTCATAGTTTAAAATCTTATTGATAAAGGTCTAATTTAGATAATTAGAAACTTTGGTGAAGTTTTAAAAATAATTTCCTATCAAAAAACTTGGAGATATATTCACTTGTTAAAATGAGGAAACTCAAAGAATTCTCACTAGGATGCTGTCTTAAAGAAGGAACTACAACAGATGGTGTCTACCCTGCAGGAGTTGTCTTTGAAGATGGATGATTTTAAAGAGAACCTGGAAAATCTTAAAACAAGCAGTCAAAAACAGGCTGACACCCTCAAGGAAATGCTACAACACCAGACAAGGATAACAGGAATAGAGGTTTCTCTAAATGACTTAGGAAGCAGACTTAAGGAAGAGGAAACACAGAAAGAACTGCTTCTTAAACAAAACACTTGGTTGGTTAATAAAGTAGATGACTTGAAAAATAGGGACATAAGCCACTGTGCGCAGCAGTAGCATTGTTGCCTCACAGCAGAAGGTTCTCCTGTCCGATTCTTGGCTGGAGTGCCTTCTGTGTGGAGTCTGCATGTCCTCCCCGCAGTCAAGTGGCCTCCGAAAGACATGTGTGAATGGGCGTGTCTTGGTTGAAGGTTGGGCATCAGGCTGGCAACTTGGCACCATAAAAATCTACTGCCAATCATTAGTGGACCGGAGTTCCGCTTTGGCATCCCCTAACTGGGAAAAGCCAAAAAGACAAACAACTTAGAAAATAGGGAGAGGAGAAATAACATCAGGATTTTCAGATTACCTGAAAACACAGAAGGTGAGAATATTATTTCCTTTTTATCAAGCTGGATTCCTGACTTTTTAAATTTAAAAGAAGGACTTTCCTTTGGCATTGAAAAGGCACACAGAGCTCTTGGGAAACCTGCCACTAACTCAAACTCTCCTCCTAGGTCAATAATTATCAAATTTCTTTCATACTTGGACAAGGAACTGATTTTAAGATCTGCTTAGAGGAAGGCACCTCTAAAATATAAACAGAGCCTGATAAGATTTGATAACGACTATTCATCTAGAATAATGGAACAAAGGAAAAAAATGTGGCCAATGATAAACTTTCTGAAACAAAAGAACATCAAGGCACAACTTGCATATCCAGCTAAGATAAGAATACTGTATGCCAACAAGATGAGGACTTTTATTGACTTTGAGGAAGCCTCTTCATTTATTAAAACTAATAATGTGATTACTTTACCAGAAGATATGGATTGGATGTCACCTTCTCTCAAGAGAACAAAAGAAACAAATGTCTGGACAGATGTCAAAACGAAGAAGCAAAAGACTGATACTGTTACAGCCAAATCTCTCAAAGCATCTACTATGATATGAATTGTTTTAACATTACTTTAAAGGACCAAATTTACTGCTTGGAATTTTAAAACAAAGGTAACTAACTGCTGGAATCTTTATCTATATATTTTTTTAAATAGATGACTCATGAGAGTTTTCACATTACCTCAGGTATGTAAAACAGGGTACTTTTCTTTCACAGAAGGAGGGTTATATAGCACATAAAATATTTATACTGTAAATCAGCATACATAGTATATGTGTATTTTCTCTTAATTTTCTCTTTTCTTTCTCTCTTCTCATTATTTATTTTAACTGCATCTTGTTTCCCTTTCTAAATTCTCACCTATTTACTATACTAATATAGTCTGTATATATTTAATAACTCACTATCTATACATAGATAAATGTTGCTGTTGTTGTTGTGTCTTTCGGCTTTTCCCAGTTAGGGGTCGCCACAGCAGAACTCCGGTCTGCTAATGATTGGCAGTAGATTTTTACGTGCTGAGTTGCCGGCCCTGACGCACAACCTTCAACGAAGGTATGCCCATTCACGCATGCCTCCACACAGAAGACGCTCTAGCTGAGAATCGAACAGGACAACGTCTTATTGTGAGGCGACAACGCTACCGCAGCACCACCACCGCAGTTAATAATAGTCTAAAATAATCTAGTTTTAAGGTAGACTAATTGGAATAGTGAACTTAATTAATTGTTATTACAATATTTATTAGATTAATGATAGTCACTGTTATGCTTATTGAGATTGAGGACATGTCCGTGATTAAATGTTCCATTCATGTACATATGTCCTTTGAATTATTTCCTTTTAGTATTAACATATACATAAAAAAAGGAGGGAAAAATGTACTGTTAGTTAAGAGAAGTGAAGTTTTCTTCACATTCTATTTGTGTTGCCATAGCAACAGTACACAATTGCTGCAGTTTCTAAGGATACTGTGAATCTGTGAAGTGCATTTAGTCTCACAGATAACAAATAATAAGAAAAAGTCATGTTTAGTTATTAAAATGAAGAACAACATAAACGAGGTAAAATAAATACATAATAGGACTATTTGTATATATTTTATGATTTATCCTCATAGGATTACATATTCTTGGAAACACGACTGAAATGTTCCCAAACTACATGTGCACTGAAATGTAGCTGCTTGATTAAAAAGTATCACTCATTTTAACATGCTGATTCCACAAGCTGTCTGCGCTGTAAAAGTTACATTTTATATGTTACTTGAAACTGACAGTCTCTAGAGTACATGAAAAGATACATTTTACTTTTTGCAACATGTTATTTTTGCAGTTACCTCCCAATGTACAAACTCACTTGGCAACTGATAGCTATTCATTTAAAATATCTGTTTAAATATTAAATGTGCCCTTGAAATGCTATTGACATTTTGACAAAATATAATGTGAACTGTAAAATGAATGACTTGAAAGAAGTGAAGTAATGCATAGATTTCAAAGACAGTTCTTTTTTTTTTTTTTTTTTTTTTGCTCGTGAGTGTAGTTTGATTTCTTTTTTTTTTCTTTTTTTTTTTTTAAAACAGGTTTATTGTTTTAACATATAAAAGAAATATCATAACAATTTTATACAAGTAATTAAAAATAGGTATTATTATAATATTCAACAAAACAACTAAAGTATTTACAAAGACATCCACTACAATCAGATCAATTAATTAAACTAAAATACCATGCTATTGAAATTAAAATTTTTTTAACAAATTTTGTAAATTATCCCATACAATATAATAAGATGCTTTTCTATTTGTTCTTGTCCTAATTGTGTTTATTTCCATATGGCACACTATATTCATAACATTTTTAAATTCATTGAACGAAGGAGGTGTATCTGAAATCCAATTTCTAGTTATTATTTTCCTAGCCACTGCTAGAATAGACCATAACAAGGGAAGCTTAACCTTTTAACACTTTGAGGTACAGGTGTGTTGAATAATATAAGAGATTTAGAAATAATGAAATTATCTGTAAAAAGAGCCTGCAAAAATTCATTAATTGACTTCCAGTATTCTTTCAATTTTATACAGTCATAAAACATATGAGCCCAGTCAGCATTAATTTCTACATTACATCTCTTACATAAATTATCTTTATTATTTATTTTATTCATCATCAAAGGTGTATAAAAAGATCTATGTAAAATTTCCATGTATAAAGTCTCCAGACAATGGAAGACGTAGTTCTATAAGCAGATTCCAATATATATTGTTTATCTTGTTGATTTGGTGGGTCCCCATTAATAGAAGTGAAATAATTCCAGTATGAATCTACACTGTAAAAAGTTTCTTGTCTGATAATTTTATGTATGTATGAAAGTTTACCTTTATCAGAAACTTTATGTTGTAAATTTAATATCAAGTAATCAATCAGTGTTGGAATAGATTCTTTAACTGTTATAGACATTAGATCTATTTTATTAATGAGATGTTGTCTAAAGGTCTGAACCTCTAACCAGCAAGTCTCTCTTAGATCAAATTCTTGTTTTAAGAAATCTAGATTTTTAACTTTATTATCAGATATCAATTGATACCAGTACTTTAGATCATTATCTATAGCTAAATGAGTTCCTTCAGAAGTAGATGACAAAAGCATACCCTGAGTATACATTATACGGAATACAATAAAATTCCATTCCCTATACTTAGGGTGCATGAATATAAAGTTACGATAACTAATAATAATATTTAATGGGTAACAAACCATATGTTTAGGTGTAATAGGTGAAGTACAAAATTCCTTTAGTAACCATAACATGGAGTTATTTACAATCATATTTTTATGTGTTAAGGAGATTTTCATGAAGTGCATACTAATTAGCTCCCAATAATCTTTCAATTTTGTGACATATGACTGATCTATTAATAAAGTAATAACTTTTACAATAGAAGAGATAGTATATAAATTAAAGTCTGGAAAAGAAATACCCCTTGAGACCAGCTATTAGTATGTTTCTTTAATGCAATCCTAGGTCTATTAGGTGCCCATAGGAAATTTAACATTAGTGTATTCAGTTTCTTGATAATTATTTTTGTAGGTGGAAGTATTATTGATTGTATTAAGTATAAAATCTTGGGGAATATTATAATTTTAATAATTGTAAGTCTCTCCTCCATAGTAAAAAACATATTATTCCAGGTATTAAAAAGATTTTGTATATTAAGAAAACAGGTATTATAATTATTATATATAATAGATTTAATATCTATAGATAGTATTATACCTAAATAAGTTATTTGACCTGAATTGGGTACATATTTAGTAAAATCACTAATGAGAATATTTTTTCGTGTATATATAGGTAGTATTTTAGTTTTTTCTTCATTGAATATTAAACCAGAAATACTTTTAAAATCAAATAGAGACTGCATAGAAGAATTAGATCCTGCTGATGTAATTAGAACATCATCTGCAAAAAGTTGAATTTTGGATGTTGTATTTTCATCTATTTCAAAACCCTCTATGTCAGTACTGTTTCTGATCAAATTAGCCCAAGGCTCCATTACTAAAGTGAATAATAGTGGAGAAAGTGGACATCCTTGTTTTGTACCTTTAAGAATGGGTATTTTTTGTGAAACATATGTTCCTACCTTAATATAAGCCAACGTTCCTTTGTATAAATGCTCAATTAGATTTACAAATGTATCTGAGAAGTTTGTGCACTTCATTAAGGTAAACAGATAATCCCAACTTACTGAATCAAATGCTGAACTTATATCAAGACTAATAAGTGTTAAATCTTTCTTTTTCCTATTTGCAAAATCTATTAATGTTAAAGTTCTTCTTATATTATCAAAAGTATTTCTATTTACAATGAAGCCTGTCTGATCTATATCTATAATGCCGGGAATGATTGTCTTCAATCTATCAGCAAAAATACTCATAAACATTTTGTAATCAACATTAAGTAATGAGATGGGTCGATATGAAGAACATCTAGTTGGATCTTTATTAGGTTTTAAAATTGGCGAAATAAATGTATATTGCCAAGATGGGGGGGTTATTAACTCAGTTTGGGCCAAAATAAAAACCTTATGTATTAATGAATATGTACTTTTAGAAAGGATTTTATATATCTCTGGTATAATACCATCATTACCCGGTGCTTTGTTTGATTTAAGCTTATTTATTTGTGTAATAACTTCTGTATATGAAATACTCTTGTCCAATAGTTTAATCTGTTGTTTATTAAGCTTTTTATTCATGTTTGTGGTTATAAACTCTTTTATTTTATCTTTAGGTTCCATGTTAATGTTATTATGGTTAATTTTGTGAAAATGATTTCTAAATTCATCTAGTATTTCTGGTATACTAGAAACATTCTTCTTTTTCCTTAGAGAAAAGATTTCTTTGATATGGTTTTGTTTATTCAACCTTTTTGTTTTATTTTTAAGTCTATGTAAGTATTTGGGGCTTATTGAATAAGACAAAAACTTGTATTTCTCTATAGTTATTTTAACTTTATGAGTTAAAATTTCTTTGTATTTCTCATTTAGTTTGCTTATTTCTTCAATAACTTTCTTGTCCATAATATTTTCTTTATTATTATGTTTATAAGAGTCTAATTTACTTTGAATATCTAACAATTCCTTATCCCAAGATTTCCTTTTATTATTATACCATCTGATACTTTGTCCATATAGATATGATTTTAAGGCATCCCAAACATAAACATTGGAGACTTCAGGAGTATTATTTATGTCTAAAAAATGTTTTACTTCTGAAAGTATATATTCTTTATAGTCTTTTAGTTGAGTTAAGTATGCTGGTATCCTTTTGATCTGAACATTATGAGTATTTTTATCATGAATTCAAAAACAATTGAATTATGATCAGATATAGGACATGAAATGATTTTGGAATTAATTAAATCTGTTACCATCTGGTTAGAAATAAAGACCCTATCTATTTTTGAATAAGTTTTGTATCTGTTAGAAAAAAAGGTGTATGGTAATGATTTTGAATCTATCTGATTATTAATATCATTCAAATGATAAGAATTAGCAAAATCATTTAAATGTTTTGCATTAGATGCAATTCTTCTTTTCCCTATAATGGTAGTATCACTTTCAT